>NC_028638.1:16408806-16492268 GCF_001406875.1 Solanum pennellii | reverse complement strand
TCTTTGTTATTTGTGGAATGCAGCGAACGTTCCGTCAACTTCAACTCAACAGTAGATCTAGCCAGTCTTCACTACCTTCGGAAATTCAGGGTGAGCTAACGCGTCTAGCTTGGACTGGGTCTTCTTCTTCAAGTCTTGATGCCTTGAACTTCCGGCATGGACTAGCTTTTATTGTTTTAGCTTCTTAGACGTTTTAGTTTAGTAATTTGAGGATAGATGTTCTTGTGATGATGACTTCCAGATTTTGGGGAATTAATAGATGTTGATTTGTTTTATTTAATGAGTTTAAGTCTTCCGCATTATTTTCTGTTGATATATGTTAAAATGATAAGGGTTAGATTGGTTTGTTCGCTCACATAGGAGGGAAATTGTGGGTGCCAGTGGCGACCCCGGATTTGGGTCGTGACAAATTCAGCGTATCGCCTTTTCTACTGGACTTCACCGACCTTCTTTGGTAAATGAATGTGCTATGCACTAATAGATTGGGCGAAGTTTAGGTCAGTGTGATCTGCTCTTCATGTTAGGCGATCAATAATGTTCAATTTTGCACTTCTTTCGCATTTTTGGTCCATTCCTTGTCCGATTGCCTTCATTGCTGCAAATCATCAAACATTTGACTAGCAAAGGACAACGTTAAGCATTGATGTTACCAATTATTAAACTAAATGGATCTTAAATGAGTGCAAATATGCCACTCATCAACACCCCCAACTCAAACTTTTGCATGTCCTCAAGTAAATCAAGAACATATTAAGCTCAATAAAGGTGTCTATAACAGTACTCAAAACGAGTTAACATGCAAATGCCACGTCAAGGCTACTCTCAATAGTATGTTACCCTAAATCATGATTTTAAAAAAAAGCTTCAATTGATTACTAAATAGTCTCAACACAAGATCAAACTCACTTTGTCTCATTGTCTAATTCAAAAACATGTTTCAACAAATGCATTCAATTGCCCTCACATCAAGAAAGATTTTATTCTCTCATAAAGCAAATCAACAAAACTAATAGGAATCAATGTAGCTCTCACTCTCCAAAGAGAAATACATGAAAGATTTTTTCATAGTTTTCCCCATATTTTCCAATCATCACACAACCTAGCATTGTTCAGGGAAGTGTGAAGCGGAAAAAAATCATAAGGCCACGCTTCACGCTTTAAGCGAAGTGCTCGCTTCATTGAAGTGAAGCGTATATTAAAAGAAAAGAGACCAAAATAAATAAAGACAATATATATAAACAAAATTTCAAATTAGAAACCAAAAATTAGACATCCCAAATCCTCCATATAACATAACACAAGCAAAATCAAAGTTATATGCATGGTTAAACATCTGTTTTTTTAATTCTTCAATTCTTCTACTACAAGATTATCAAAATCATTCATCCCCCCATTATCATTAAACTGTTCATCATCTTCTTCAAGTCCATCACTATCTCTTTCAACTTCATCCACTAGGAATAGACTTTTAGCTACTTCTTTTCCCTTCCTATGTGAGCTTGAAGTTTTTCCTTTTAAATCATAACGGTTCTGCTCAACCCCACTTGCCTTCCCAACAACACCCCAAGTGATGTCAGAATCTCCCTAAAAAAATTCTTCATCTTCAGCATTCTCAACTCCAATTAGCCAATCATTGACATTGTCAATAATTGTCCAAACGAATTAGATCAATCACATTGCGAGCATTGTAACGACGCCTCAATGTTCTATTTTATTTTATGAACACTAGGTCATTAAGGCGCTTGGGAGTTAGTCTATTCCTTTTCTTGGTATGACACTGCAAATAAATTAGGACAGGTAATTTGCACTAAAGTAATGAAATTAGCTAATAATCTAGGACACGTCAATTTGTTGATTCCAGCGATCAAACTATTCCTAAATTAGCTATTTTTTTTTAAAAAAAATGTTAATTGTATTTCACAATAAATTTAGTAAGAGATAAGATAATTAAGATAACTTAGTTATCTTAATAGAATAAATCTTTTCTCTATCTTACATGTTCAAACACACTCTAATTTCTTTCACACCCCGATGAGATACAAGTTAGACTTAGAACTTTGATGGCAAACTTTTGTAATTCTAGAGTTTTTGAGCCATACAACCTCCACCATTCGACGATTAGAGTAGAGCAACTCAAAATTTAGAAAGTCTAATGAAATAATTTTAAGGCTAAAGCTAGAATGAAACATAAAAACACTCATTCACCCGGTTGACTTCTTCGTTCTTTGTCTAATAGCTGTTTGTAATCCAAAAAGTCCATCAACACTCTTATAAGTGTTTATCTCATATGTTATGGAATCTTGGATGTCTTCATCGAAAACCAACTTAGAAACACATTTATGGAATCCCTTCCACACTTCTTTAGTCAGTAAATTATTTTCTACATCATCATAAAAAAGTGATGGGTTCAAAATATTTCAGCTGTATGCAAATGTTGGTGAAGTTGAGTATTTCACCTTTTATCAATTATCTCAAAAACTTTTGCATATTTGTTCTCATCAGTGAATGCTTTTTGAATAGATCCCTTAGCCCTATCCATTTCTTCATAAATGTACCGGGGTGGTGGTTTTTGCTCCCCATCCACCAAACGAAGCACCTTAACTAAGGGACCATCAACGTTGAGAGCATGCACAATATGACTCCAAAAGGTATAAGAAATCATTATGCGTGTAACTTTTTTTCATGTCACTTCTTTAGCAAATTTACTAGTTCTCCATTCTTCTGAAATGAACAAGCTTCTTAAATTGGCCCTTTTGTGTATGGATGCTGCTATGCAAGGTCAAAAAAGCAGTAGCAAATCTAGTCTTGCTAGGTTTCACCAATTTTTTTTTGTTTTGTGAATCTCCTCATCATATTCAATAATTAAGGTCTTTGAACAATGTAGGAATGTACCCTAACTACCTTAGTGAAAACACATGTGAAGGGTTTTTCCTTGAAAATGTCCCCAAAGATCAAATTTATGCAATGGGCTTCACATAGAGTTCAATATATGTGAGGGAACACTCCTTTCAACATATCACCCGCTTTAACATTTTGAGCTGCATTATCTGTAACAACTAGAACAACATTTTCTGCTCCAATCTTCTCTATAGTTATTAGAAATAAGGAGAACATTTTTATTGAATCAGTAGACGAGTCACTCGCATCAATGGATTCAAGAAATAATCTTCCTTTTGGAGAATTCATCAACACATTGATGATCATTTTCCCGTTCTTGCTGTCCACTTATCCATCATACTGAAACATCAAAACTTGTTCCATTCTACTCTATATTATTCTACAATTCTTTTGTGTCTCTTCCACTTCTTTGTCTAGACAACTGACACTAACTTTGTGATAAGTGGGATGTTTTATTCCTGGACCACAGTGCCCTACGACCTCAAAGAAGGCTCCAAAAGTGTCGGTATAATTGACACAATTAAAGGAGAGACCTACATCATACACCCATCGTGAAAAGGCTGCAATTGTGCGTTCCCTTAAAATTCCCTTGGCACTGCAAACTTCTTTTACCATTTTTCCCTACATCATCTCCAAACTTTTGTGGAAGTAACAACCTAAGTACATTTTCTACCGGTTGATCCGCAACTTGAAGAGATTGTTGCATTCATTACTCGTTTTTGTGACTTTGTGTGAATTGACAAATAACAGCTTCACTTTCCTCCATTTCTTCGTCGTCATCATCATCAAGATTCGTCACATCTGGTTGATGTAAGATTTGACGTTTTAGATCCTTTTTTCCCTCAACAAATCTTCTAATTTCTTCCCTCACAACATCCGAGCATTTTGAACACCGTACAACATTCTTAAAATTACCCATCAGATGCTCCTTGTGACGAAAGATTGCGTCTTTAGATTGCTTGTTACAAAACACAAATTCAACTGTAGATCGATCGGTCTCACTAGCTTTTTTTCCATATTTCCAGGCTGGATCAGTCATTATTCTTTATCTTTTTTTTTAAAGTTTGAATAAAAATCAAATATTATTTTCTAATCACTGTAGCAATGTCTAATAATCAGACTCACTATTAAGAAAAAACTCAGCAAGAAGTCCAGTTAAAAATATATCTTTGTAGCAACAAATTATATTGTTAAGAAATAAATCTACAATATAATCCTTTAATAGATGATTCACTTTTGATATAGAGCAGAAACAAAGAAGCAGTGCAGCAAAACAAAGCAGGACAAAAAAGAAGAAGAAAAAGGAGGAGTCTAAGTTAGCCAGAAAACAGAGCAAAAAAGAGAGTATAAAAAAGAATATAAAATCCTAGGTCCATGGAAAAACAGAAGAAAAAAAGATGTAGAAGAAGAAAGAAAAAAGAAGAAGAAGAAAAAAGAGAAATTGCCTATGGAAGAATGCGTGAAAACCCTAGAGGAGTAGTAAAACTAAACTAGGTCTCTTGAAATAAAAGGACTCTGCTTTTTTTTTTTCACTTCTAATTGATCTTTTAAGACCTAAAAAAATTAAGCGCCGCTTTATGGTCTTTGGCCAACTTCATCGCTTCATCCTTTTAAGCGGTTGCTTCTTTTCAGCCTCATCGCTTCTAATATGTGAAGCGTAAAAAGCTCACATCGCTCTGCTTCATCACTTTAAGTGATGAAGCACTCGCTTTCCTGAACACTGCAACCTAGTTCATGCAAAATGTCAAGCGTCTTTTAGGCTTTCAATGCGGCTGAGGGTTAAGACATGGTTAATTTTGATTTGTGACTTACCTTTTCAAAGAATTGTTGCGATCATCACCACCTTTTTTCAAGTTCTTTTTCTTAATTTTCATTTGAGAACTCAAATCTAGATCACTTTTTACTCAAATTATTTGAAATTCCCCTTTATTTCATTCACTTTTATTTTTTAATTTTCATTTTCCATCAAATTGATGACAACTACACTCACATTTTTTTTGAGGAGGGTTTCCTTTGTGTTATAAAGATTTCAGATTTTGATATTCACAATAGGCTTTATATAAAATTTGGCTCCCTCATTGAATTTTCGCCTAAGATCATGGTATTTCTAACAGAATAAGAGTTTTTGATATGTAACCCATACACCACACACAATTTTAAAATTGATAATATAATGAAAAACAATAGATGAAATAAGACATCAATGTCCTTGACCTCATAGCATGAGGACTTACCAATCCAATGTGCTAGTAAAACAATCCAAGCAAGCCATGAGCGGCCGAAGGAACGTCGAACCTTATATTATCACACAATATAGAAATAATTATTCATTAGTACACTGAATTTACTAAGTATGGGTAAATGCATAAAAACATAGGCGTGATAACATGAAGAGCTTAAACATGATTTGCAAGACCAAGTAAAACATAGTAAGAGGCTTTAAAGAATCCATGAGTCAAAATCAAGGTCCATGCATAGTTAAAACACAAGGAAAGATTTCATAAGACCTTTGATGAAAACATACTTAATGTGTGGTATATTTATTATTAATTGGTAATAAAACCTTGCGAGTTATAACATGGAATTCGACATGACCCTCACACCAAAAAGGGAAAACTGCTTGCCAAGGGAGAATTCTATCAAATTCATTTATAATTGTTATTGTGAATCCATTAGCTAGGTCATTTAAGATAATCCTACGGGCCACGTAGTTTGGAAGAGGTGATTGCAACTAAATACCAAACCTCTACTAGTTGTAGGCCTCAATTCCAAAGTCTTCTTGGTGCTAAATAAATTCCAACAGGAAATAAGTAATTGTTTTGGTATCAAAATATTTTGAAAGGAACATTTTAGACTACCTATCCAATCATAAATTCATATAAGAGAAAGAGTAGTTCTTTTCGAATCCCCATTTCATACAATTTCATATTAGACACTGACCTTTTTCAAGCATCTAAATCATAATATCATTCATATGTGGGGAAAACCTTTTATAAATCATTGATAATTATCTCAAAAGCATCTATAGTTCATAAATCATTCTTTTCATAAGACATGCATAGTTTTGATAACCAGTTTCATGATTAAAATTGATGCCTTCATTGGCATTGTTCATAATTCAAGTTCATACAATTGGCATAAGCATGTGTCCATATGAAATAAATTGAAACTCCTGTAATTGAATCAAATCATGCATAATAAAATTGAAAATAAACAATTGAATCATAATAAATAGGACTCATGAAGTTTTCATAAAACTTAATGGAATTGGATAAAATCAATTTAGGAGATTGAGATTTTTTTGTATCCCAATGGATGAAAGGAATCAATTGGTGAATTCCTAGGTATCTTGCATAATCAAAGACCTATCAATGGAGAGAAGAACATTAGATCTTGATGAAACCCTAACCTTCACCTTGAGAGCTCTTGACAGAATTTTGAGAAGAAGACTTTAGAGATTTTGGAAGAGTTTAGGGGAATGAGAGAAATAAGGCTTAATTCAATAAGAAGTTGAGTACAAACAATTATAGGGTAGTTATAAAGCCAAAACGACTTAGTATAAGAGTTAATTTGGTAGGAAAATACCAAAACATTGTTACTCAAAAACTATTGCATAGGGTCTACAGTTTTGACCTATGGGCCATGCGAGTAAACCATAAAACCTGTTAGTAGGGTTCAAAATCCATTCAACTTCAACGAAATCATTCTACAGGTTGTGATCCATTCTACGACCTGTAGACCTCTTCCACAAAACCCAACTGTAGTTCCAAAATTTCACTAAAACTATATCCCTTCTACGAAACCCTCTTATATGACTCGTCCTATTATCTCATTGGTCAAACATCAAAGATTTGACATTTAAAAACTCAAACCCAGTCCTATGGCCTTAGAACTTTTTGTGTTCCTTAGGTAAGACTCGTAGACCTTTACATCCGTGCTAAAACCAAACTTTTCCTTTCCAAATCAACTTCTCATTTCTTAGGTGTTACAACAATGAAGTAAATAATGATCCACTCCCACTTCAACATAGAAATTCACCACCAGGACTCAAGTGCTCGACCTTCACCTACTAAAAACAAAGTCAATGGGCTACATAGTTTGCTAGACCCCTATTTATACTTATCCAGTAGTAATGTTACCTCAAATCTATGCCTCTATGTTGTGGCCGGGTGAATAAAATTCCTGGAAATGTGGTCCTCCTAAAGTACCACCAATATGGTCACTAAATCTCAAAACACCATCAGAATATGAAGTTGCCTCTCCAACATCACCACTCATAATTCGATACAGATGGTTATCAAAAACTTATCCTCAAACTGCCGACCATGAATCTACGAGAGGGTGTAACAACCCAAAATAACTATGCGAAGTAAGGCCTTAATGTACCTAGAATGCAAGATTAGACCGAGATTACACGACTTGATGCGCGTGGAACCAGACCTCAGAACTCATGTACTAGTAAAGCCAACCAACTTGGTGAGTTATTTGAGCTAGGAAAGGTGAGAACCAACCATGTAGGGCACCCGAATTGAAGAGATTCACCCGGATGAGTTTTACTGGACTTAAAAAGGGTAATCTTAGGTTTGGAGGGTCTAGGGGTAAAATGGTCTTTTTTAAACTAGGGGTAGTATTGTAATTACCCTAATTAATTAATTAATTAATTAATTTAAAGAGGAGGGGCAATTCGGGTAGGGTTGGCCGAAATTGACCTTTTTTCGCAAGTTAGGCTTCACCTGGGTTCGAGCCTTGGTGGAAGCAACATTTAGGTGGATTAAATTGATGATAATAATATGATTTTGTAGGGGCTTAGTGGTAATTTTGCTTACCTTTTGAAAAAAAATTAGATTTTTAAACAATAAAGAGAAGTCCTAATTTGACTAAGTCTTCACCTAATCTCCTAATCCTAAGCTAACTCATTCTCACATCTCCCTCTACTCTCACCTTATTTACACACTCAACTTTCTGTAAAACGAAAGAACAGAAAAAAAATATATCAAAGTTCATTCACATAGAAGAACTTGATCGGTCAAACTCAAAAGCAAAATAAGTTTAAAAACGAAAAGTAAAAATGAAGTTCTCGACGGATTGTGCTTGTGATTTCAGTGGTGAGACGTCGGCTGAGTGGGGATTTTCGCTGCACATAAGAACATCTTTCAACGACTTTAGGTATGAGTAAGGTTTAGACTGTTCACAATCAAAAACTAAGGTTGTCCCCGTTGCATGCCCCTGTCATTAGATCCTTTGAAAGACTCAAGTATGCATTGATATGACTTCTGGTAGATGATTTTAGGGATGGTTGTGATTACGTGTTTGAACGTGTATTCGGAATTATGTAGAAATGAAAGAGGTGTTCCGAAAATGTGAAGTTTATTATCTTGTTTGTGCATGTGTGTGCCGTGAATTAGCCACAGTTGAAGCTTGATTTCAACATGTTAAAATTTTGTGAATTATGTGTGTGTGAATATGTTAAAAAAGTGATGTTCATATAACTTCAAAGTTGCTGAATTAAATGATAATTATTGACTGAAAGTAACCTTGAAGATGCACATAAAGATCTCCCTGAAAACTACTTGAAATGTATTAATGTTTAACGTGAAAGAAGGTGATAAAATGGACTGCAAAAAGGTGATAAAATTTCCTAAAGTAACCATGAGAACTCACCTAAAGGTGCACTAGATGCTACACGAAAAATGTCCTAAATCTAACATTTAAAAGTTGAGAAAATGGACTGCAAAAATGGTGAACAAATTTCCAGCATTCTGGAAATTTGTTTTAGCCAAGCTTACTATTAAAGATTTTAGTTTTAGTTTTTTTTTTAAAAAAAATGCATGAGGTTAGTGAGGATTTAACCCAAGACCTCACCATGTAGAAGTTATAAAAAAAATTAAATAATAAAATGAGGTGAGTGAAAGCTCAAGTGAAAAGTTCAGAGAAAAAATGAAAGAAAATGAAGTGAGGCGTGTGGTGTTCGAACCCACAACCTCTTGGATGGGTGAAGGAGAGAGGAGAAAAATGAAATAAAGAAATAATAAAATGAGGTATGTGGGAATCGAACCGCAACCTCTTGGCCGAATGAGAAAGTAAGGAGAAAATGCAAATAAAAAAAAATAAGGTGAGGCTATGGGGGTTTGATCCCACACCCTCTTAGTCTAAAAAAGGAATCAATCAAGTAAAGAGAGAAAAAGAAAAGAATTTGGGCATGAGGATTCGATCTTGGGTCCCCAAGGCCGAAATGTTTAAGACAAAAATCAAGAAAAGAAAGAAAGGAAGTGTAGGTGTGGGGAATGGATCTCGGGTTCCCTAGCCAAAAAGTTTATGACAACGAAAATCATAAAGAAAATTAACTAAGTGTTATACAAGGGATTTGAAATAGGGTTCCCTTGCCCAATTTCTTATTGACACATAAGTCTTACGTGATTAAATAATTAATGCATGCTGCCTATAAAAATCAAAATTGAGACCTTGGCATACTTACAAGATGCATAAGTCTTGTACCACATAATCTTCTCTTAGACAAATTATGAATGAAGCCTCATGGCTTGTACGTATGGATCCAAAAGTCTAGCGTACGTTTAAAAGTAATCGAACCTGAGATGTATGTGATGAAATGATGTGATCCTAGGAGGGTTAAGTAAGAGTGTGAAACATACTAAAAGGCCAAATGTATTGGCATATGATGAAATAAACATTCACGTAACGGGAGTGTAGAATGATGTATAGTCAAATCTCAAGCATCCTCCAAAATAAAATGTTAAGAATGAATTCATAGTTAATATGTAAAAAAAGAGTGACTACATGACTATAGGCTAGTGCAAGTGAGACAAGCTACATCTACGCCTAAAAATCAATGTCACTAAATTAAATTTCTAAGAGAGTATATTTATGCTAAACGATGAATAAGCAAAGAAATAGTGGCTACATGAGGATAGGCTAGTACAGGTGAGACAAGCTGTATCTATGCCTAGAATCAATGTCCCTCTATGTAAATTCCAAGAGAGCATATGTATGTTATACGATGAGAAAATAATGAAAGGTGAGTAAAGATGAAATGAAAAGATGTTAAGAAAGAACAGGGTGGCACCACAATATGAGGCTAGTGCAAGTGAGACAAGATGTACCTACGCCAATATAATGTCACCAAAAGTACTCACCTAAGAGAGTGTTGTATATTAAGAGACAAGTCTCAATCACACTCTACATGTAAGTGTAAGGACAATTCACACTTTATACGAAATGATGAGATGAGAAATCACCTAATGATCTATGATGCCATCATGCTAGAAGCCAGCTTCTATGATGTGTGAGAGGAATGTAATGAAACTTTATACTGAGTACCGATAGGCTAACTACTAGTTGCGATTCCTTCTTTTGGGAAGGTAGAGGTTCGCGTAATTCTCATGAGATGAGACAGTTTTTCCAAACGGGTATGAGTCTCCCTAAATCTCCTAGTCTTTCAACTATCCTACCAACATAGGAACTAGCCAGTGGTTTCAACCTAAGCGATCTAGGTATGTTCTTGGTTTCAGCTTGGCCAGTGAGTCTACCTCTTTTCGGTGTGGGGAAGACAATGGATTTCATAATACTCACATGATCTATGTCGGTTAAAGTTGAAGTTCCTCAAAGTATGAAAGATAGTAAAATGAATGATACCAAAGGTGTTCGTATAGGATAATCAAGAGGTGAACTAGACTCAAGTAATGAGACTAGGTCATTGCACACTAAACCCGATGAAAGTCTTAAAATACATGCTAGGTATAGCTACTGTTTACACTAGCCTATGAATGAATGAAAGTGAAGTACGTAAGTATGAATGAAACAGACTCTACGTTTGCTAAAGGAGACTCCCTAGTTGAGGTCCCATATGTTGAGCCCTCATTTTGGGAAGTCTTAATGTCAAGTCCATGTTTCCAAGGTCTCATGGCATATGAACGAATGATATGAAATATGTTATATGCTATGTGCAATATGTTATGTGCTATATGCAATATGTTATGTGTGCTGTGTGCAAAATGATATGTATGATGATGCATGTTACTCTCATAGCATGACTTTCTTAATCCGATTTGGCAAGTCCATTGACTTGACTTTCCATAACTCATATCATTAGGAGAGAGCTCTTCTTAATCATGTATGTCCTTGGTGTGTGCTTGCATATACCCATACTTAGTACAAATGTGTACTAATCCCATACAACTCGTTACTTTTAGGTGCAGGCACAAGTGTACGCTAGAGTTTACAAGACGACACTGAAGCTATCCGGACGTGGAGAATTCATCCAGACTTGATAGGACTTCATGCTTTCGAGGACGCTTTCCCGTTATATTCTAGCTTAGATGTAGGCTTGAGCTAGTGGAGTATGTTCCACTAGCATTTCTTTCTCAATTATTTTCAGACATTCTATTGGTGCCATTCTGGCAACTTTATATTTTATGCAAATATGACTATTTCATTCAGTTGAGTATATTGGTATATGATGGTTGTTGTGAACGATTATGAACTGATATAGGTTAATATTATATGAGTATAATGTATCCTACTATGAAGTCTATGTATACTTCAAGTAACTAAGAGTTTCAAATTTTCCGCTAAAATTAATCTAGATGATGTAACAATGATGTATGTAGGCTTGTCTGCGACCTCTAAGAGGTCAACGACGCCTGTTTCGGCTGGGGTCTAAAATTTGGTCGTGACAAAGTTTGTATCAGAGCGTTATGTTAAATTTCGAGGGTAATAAGGTCACATCAACCACATTGAGTAGTTTTTAAGTCACAGTAGTGAAGTGCACCACTATAGTGAAGTAGAAACTGCAAAATGCTTAGGAAATTTTCCCTTATTCTAATCTTATTGTGCCTTATTAAAATTTGATTTCTTGGCGTTAAGAGCGTATCTAACATCGACTCTTGTGTTTCAGAAAGATGAGAGCCCAGAGATAAGAGAAACAATGGAGTAGATACACCTTAGAAAAGGCCACCTTGTAGGAAGTGTGGCGAACTTCATGGAGGAGAGTGTATGATGGGCTCTAATGCTTGTTTCAGTTTTGGCAAACCGGGTCACATAATGAAGGATTGTCCAAATAGGAGAGGTCAAGAAAAAGGGAAGGAGAAAGTTCAGCCTAATAGTCCAAGTGAAGAGGCTCCAAGGAGGCTACAATTCTTCACACTCAAGTCTAGGGGTGCACGGGGAAGGCAATTCTGGTGATGTCTCGAGTGCGTAGCCTTAATTAGTCTTTCGTGTGTTTGACTTCGTATGGTTTTATGCACTAGTATGAAATTAATATGTTTGAGTCATCATGTTGGTTGCTGATTTGTGTGATTTATGTGTTTACATATGTTGTATGCTTTGATGAGACTAGTTTAGGAAAGAGTTCCTTAGTCTATTAATGTGAAGCAACTAGTAGGTTTCAAGGATATGCACCATCATGTTAATATGTGAATAAGATATTCACCAATGAGGAGTATTGAATTGCCTATGTATGCATATGTACTATAGATAACTTACTTGTTGCCAGTAGAGAGTAGTGTCATTCGGGGGCGAATGTTCCTAAAGGGGGGGATAATGTAACAACCCAAAAATAGCTATGCAAAGTAAGGCCTAAACGTACATAGAATGCCTAGATTAGACCGGGTTCACACGGCTTGATGCTGTAGAACTAGACCTCAGAGCCCATGTACTAGACAAGCTAACCAACTTGGTGAGTTAATTGAGCTAGTCAAGGTGAGAACCAACCATGTAGGCACCCGAATTGAAGAGATTCCCCCGAATGAGTTTTACCGGACTTAGAAAGGGGTAATCTTAGGTTTGGAGGGTCTAGGGATAAAATGGTCTTTTCCAAACTAGGAGTAGTATTGTAATTACCCTGAGTATTTAATTAATTAATTAATTTAAAGAGGAGGGGCAATTCGTGTAGGGTAGGCTGAAATTGACCCTTCTTCGCAAGTTAGGCTTCACCCGGGTTCGAGCCTTGGTGGATGTGACATTTAGGTGGATTGAATTGATGATTATAATCTGATTTTGTAGGGGCTTGGTGGTCATTTCGCTTACCCTTTGAAAAAAATCGGATATTTAAACAATTAAGAGAAGTCCTAGTTTGACTAAGTCTCCACCTAATCTCCTAATCCTAAGCTAACTCATTCTCATGTCTCTCTCTACTCTCACCTTATTTACATGCTCAACTTTCTGTAAAACAAAAGAACTGAAAAAAAATATAACAAAGTTCATTCACATTCAAGAACTTGATCGCTCAAACTCAAAAGCCAAATAAGGTTACAAACGAAAAGTAAAAATCAAGTTCTCGACGGATTGTGCTTGTGATTCCGGTGGTGAGACTTTGGCTAAGTGGGGATTTTGGCAGCACATAAGAACATCTTTGAAAGACTTTAGGTCTGGGTTTTATTCCCTCTTGGTCCCTTTCCCAAGAGACCCCTAAGGTTCAGACTATTCACAGTCAAAAACTAAGGTTGTCCCCGTTGCATTCCCTTGTCATTAGATCCTTTGAAAGATTCAAGTATGCGTTGATATGACTTCTGGTAGATGATTTTAGGGGTGGTTGTGATTACGTGTTTGAATGTGTATTCGGAATTATGTAAAAATGAAAGAGGTGTTCCGAAAATGTGAAGTTTGTTAACTTGTTTGTGCATGTGTGTGCCGTGAATAAGCCACAGTTGAAGCTTGATATTGACATGTTAAAATGTTATGAATTATGTGTGTGCGAATATGTTAAAAAAGTGATGTTCATAGAAGTTCAAAGTTGCTGAATTAAATGATAATTTTGGACTAAAAGTAACCTTGAAGATGCACCTAAAGATCTCCCTGAAAACTAGTCGAAATGTCTTAATGTTTAACGTGAAAGAAAGTGAGAAAATGGACTGCAAATAGGTGATAAAATTTCCGAAAGTAACCATGAGAGCTCACCTAAAGATGCACTAGATGCTACACGAAAAATGTCCTAAATGTAACATTTAAAAGTTGAGAAAATGGACTACAAAAAGGGTGAACAAATTTCCAGCATTCTGGAAATTTGTTTCAGCCAGGCTTACTGTTAAAAATTTTAGTTTAATTTTTTTTAAAAATGCATGAAGTCAGTGGGATTGAACCCAAGACCTCACCATATACAAGCTATAAAAAAATTAAATAATAAAATGAGTTGAGGGGGATTCGAAATGGGGTAAAGCTCAAGTGAAAAGTTAGGAGAAAAAAAATGAAAGAAAATGAAGTGAGGCGTGTGGGGTTCGAACACACAACCTCTTGGATGGGGGAAGGGGAGAGGAGAAAAAAGAAATAAAGAAATAATAAAATGAGGTATGTGAGAATCAAACCCACAACCTCTTGGCCGAATGAGAAAGTTAACTTAGTGTTATACAAGAGATTTGAAATAGGGTTCCCTTGCCCAATTATGCATTGACACATAAGTCTTACTTGATTAACTACTTAATGCATGCTGCCTATAAAAATCAAAATTGAGACCTTGGCATACTTACAAGATGCATAAGTCTTGTACCACATAATCATGGGTAAGTATGAGTCACTTAGACGAATTATGAATGAATCCTCATGGCTTGTACGTATGGATCCATAAGCCCAGCGTACGTTTACAAGTAAGCGAACCTGAGATGTATGCGATGAAATGATGTGAACCTAGGAGGGTTAAGTAAGAGTGTGAAACATACAAAAAGTCCAAGTGCATTGACATATGATGAAATGAACATTCACGTAATGATAGTGTAGAATGATGTATAGTCAAATCTCAAGCATACTCCAAACAAAAGTGTTAAGAATGAATTCATAGTTAATAAGTAAAGAAAAGAGTGATGACATGACTATAGGCTAGTGCAAGTGAGACAAGCTGCATCTATGCCTGAAAATCAATGTCACTAAATGAAATTTCTAAGAGAGTATATTTATGCTAATCAATGAATAAGCAAAGAAATAGTGGCTACATGAGGATAGGCTAGTACAAGTGAGACAAGCTGTATCTAAGCCTAGAATCAATGTCCCTCAATGTAAATTCCAAGAGAGCATATGTATGTTATACGATGAGCAAATAATGAAAGGTGAGTAAATATGAAATGAAAAGATCTTAAGAAAGAACAGGGTGGCACCACAATATGAGGTTAGTGCAAGTGAGACAAGTTGTACCTACACCAATATAATGTCCCAAAAGTACTCACCTAAGAGAGTGTTTTATATAAGAGACAAGTCTCAATCACGCTCTACATGTAAGTGTAAGGACAATTCACACTTAAGACGAAATGATGAGATGAGAAATCATCTAATGAGCTATGATGCCCTCATGCTAGAAGCCAACTTCTATGATGTGGAGATGAATTTAATGAAACTTTTAACTGAGCACCGATAGGCTAGCTATGAGTTGCGATTCCTTCTTTCGGCAAGGTAGAGGTTCTGTAATTCTCATGAGAAGAGACTGTCCGTCCACACGGGTATGGGTCTCCCTAAATAGCCTAGTCTTTGAACTATGCTGCCAACATAACAACTAGCCAGTGGTTTCCACCTAAGCGAGCTAGGTATGTTCTTGGTTTCACCTTGGCCAGTGACTGCACCTCTTTTCGCTGTGGGGAAGACACCAGATTTCATGATGCTCACATGATCTATGTCGGTTAAAGTTGAAGTTCCTCAAAGTATGAAAGATAATGATATGAATGATACCAAAGGTGTTTGGATAGCATAATCAAGAGGTGAACTAGACTCAATTAATGAGACTAGGTCATTCTTGGTCATTGCACAATAAAACCGATGAAAGTGATAAACTACATCCTAGGTATAGCTGGTGTTTACACTAGCCTATGAATGAATGAAAGTGAAGTAGGTAAGAATGAATGAAGCAGACTCTATTTTCGCTAAAGTAGACTCCCTAGTTGAGGTCCCATATGTTGAGCCCTCATTTTGGGAAATCTTAATGTCAAGTCCATGATTCCAAGGCCTCATGGCATATGAACGAATGATATGAAATATGTTATATGCTATGTGCAATATGTTATGTGCTATATGCAATATGTTATGTGCTGTGTGCAAAATGATATGTATGATGATGCATGTTACTCTCATAGCATGACTTTCCTAATCCGATTTCGCAAGTCCACTGACTTGACTTTCCATAACTCATATCGTTAGGAGAGAGATCTTATTAATAATGCATGTCCTTGGTGTGTGATTGCATATACCCATACTTAGTACAAGTGTGTACTAATCCCATACAACTCTTTACTTTTAGGTGTAGGCACAGTTTTATGCTAGATTTACGAGACGACGCTGAAGCTATCTGGACGTGGATCATTCATCCAGACCTTGTAGGTCCTCATGCTTTCGAGGATGCTTGCCCGTTATATTCTTGCTTAGATGTAGGCTTGATCTAGTGGAGTATGTTCCACTAGCGTTTCTTTCTCAATTATTTTCAGACATTGTGTTCGTGCCATTCTGGCAACTTTATATGTTATGCAGATATGACTATTTCATTCAGTTGAGTATATTGGTATTAGATGGTTGTTGTGAACGATTATGCACTAATGTTGATAAATCTTATATGAGTAAAATGTATCCCACTATGAAGTCTATGATATTTCAAGTAACTAAAAGTTTCAAATATTCCGCTAAAATTAACCTAGATGATGTAGAAATGAAGTTTGTAGGCTTGTCTGCGACCTCTGAGAGGTCAACGACGCCGGTTTCGGCTAGGGTCTAGACTCCGATCGTGACAGCGGGCCTCAATATAATCTTACACCCGACTAGGATTAGTTATATTAAGTTGAACCTACTAATTTTTCTATGAAAATGGGTTTTCTATGTGAAATTTCTTTGTGAAAGTGAAAGGAAGGCTTGAATCCCCTACTTACTGCCTTCCTACACAAGGCATCAATCACTACATTTGTCTTTCCTAGATGGTGCAACATAGTGATGTCATAGTCCTTCAGAAGCTCAATCCACCTACGCTGCCTAAAATAAAGGTTCTTTTGACTTAAAATATACCAAAGACTTTGGTGAATTGTTAAGATATCACAATGAAATCCGTACAAGTGATCATTTCATATTTTAAGTGTAAAGACTAGCGCCACCAACTCCAAATCATGTGTATGGTAGTTTTTCTCATTAACATTAATGTTCCTCCATGAATATGCTATAACAAAACCTTGTTGCATCAAAACACAAACCAAACTAAAGCCGGATGAATCATGATACACCATAAAGCCCTATACCTCAATAAGAAGAGTCGAATAGAAGTGGGGCTGATCAACTCTTTGAGCTTTAAAGCTCACCTCAGACTAGTCGGACCACTCAAAGGGAAAATACAATATACTCTGCTTATCCAATGATGCTTCTATAAAATAGAATCCCTAGATGAACCGCTTGTAATAGCCAGCCAAACCAATGAAACTCTTAATCTTTATTAGTGAGGTAGTCCTAACCCAATTACAAACCGCCTCAATCTTTGTTGGTTTATCATAATACCATCTTTGGACGCCACGTGCCCCAAGAATGCGACAAACTGAAGTCAAAACTCGCAGTTTGAGAATATGGTATAAAGTTGTTAATATCTCAAAGTCTAGAGCATTATCCTCAAATGTTGTCCGTGCTCTTCTTTAGTACTCCTCGAGTAGACAAGAATCTCGTCAATGAAAAAAAAACCGAAAGGTTATATATATAAGTCCTGCAAACACACGTCCTTAGAATTTAATACAAGTCATAATGGCTGCAACAATTCCTAAAAGTTGTCTTAGGGATGTCCTCTGCCCTAATCCACATCTGATGGTAAGCAAACCTCAAGCCAATTTTAGAAAACAATGTTGTACCCTCAAACTAATCAAATAAGTCTTTGATATGAGACATATGGTACTTATTTTTCACTATTTCCCTATTCAACTACGTATAATCAATACTCAAATGCATAGACCTATCCTTCTTCTTCACAAACAAAATGGGAGTACCCTAGATGAGAGACATGTTGTCTAAGAAGACCTTACCCAAAAGATCTTGAAGTTAAATATTGAGATCTTTAAGCTTAATTGGTGCCTTCTGGTAGTGCTTTATAGATATAGGATAAGTGTTTGGATCAATATCAATAACAAAGTCAATATCACACTAAAGAGGAAGGCCACATAGGTCTGTACGAATGACATCCACAAACTAGTGCACAATAAGAAATAAATCCTTTATAAGACTCTCCTTGCTACCATCATGAACATAATAAAAATTTGGTAAGTAAAACTTGATACTAATCTGTGAGCCTGAACTTAAGAGACAATCTAGTCAGTGTACTTTTACAAGAACCCTGCAACACAACTAAGGGAATAATAGACATGGCTAAGCTAATAGTGTTGACAAAGAATCTGGGAACTCTTAATAGGGGATAATCAGTCCATGCCCAGAGTAATATCAAAACTAATATATCAAGCAAAATATGGTCTTCCCCTATCACACTCCTGATCATCACACAAACAACTTCTATAGACCTGATCAACTATTAAAAAATCACCTGTATGATTCGACACATAGAATCACACTAATAAGGGATGAGAAAGCAACTCCAATCAAGGAGTAAAATAAATATAAATATATGAATATATAGAGCCTATATAAAATAAAGGCAAAAGTTGATTGATGATAAATTGAGATCATACATGCAATCACTGAATCTGAGGCCTCAACCTCTAGCATACAAAAAGAAACACATCGAAATCGTCATCCACCCCTGGACTAAGATCCACCTCTACCATCTATTCTAACTTTCTGCGTGCTTCCTCAAGCACTATGGGGACACCCATACGAAGCAGAGCAGAATCTCTACTTAGAGGCAATACACCCCTATGTTTAGGGAAATCTTTGAAATAGTAGCAAAACTTATTGCAATCACAACAACCCTGATACCTCAAGGTATAAAGGTAAGACTATCTAATGATCCTTGGCCTTACGACCTGATGTCTGAAGCAAAACCTGAACTAGTTGGCTAGACTTACCCTTAAGCTAATAGGTTTGCTTACGTCTACCTCCAAACTCCTATCACAGGACTGAGAACCATTGTAGCTACCCTGAAAGTGATCCCTCTTATTTCTACCCATATGAGCCTCATAAAGGAGATCTTTCATAGTACGAGCACGGTCAAATACATTCAAACGAATATACCGGCTGATGCCAAAGACTAAATAGTAATCCATAGCAAAAGTAGCATGCCTGGAGAGCTTGTGGAAATTCCCTTCATACCCTATTATTGACATAGAGCAGTTCTCCAGCCAAGTGAACTAATCTAGCAATTTTTCCCTGACACTATGAATATAAACGTGGCAAAAACAGTGTCACGATGCGACCTTTTCAAATCATGATGGAACATACTATAACCCAATGTTAGGTAAGAGAATCCATACCAAAATCACAAGTAATTAGTAGAAAGGTTTAACATAAACGAGAACAAAAGAATGATACAAACCAAAAACTGTATATTCAAGAAACCCTTTCATAACTCTGAAGTCATGAGTATAGAGTTGTCCAGTATGAAAAAAAAGTCCTAATAGTGGACTGTAACAAATCATCTCAAAATCACCTCATGTTGGCTACAATACAAGGGAAATGGGGTCATGAACGAGTCTAGTTAGTCAACTCACCACAACCATCCAATCACACATACAAGTATGGCTACCTGAAGGTCATTATCTATCCTAGAGGGTCGCATCTAACCCAATTTCTTTTTGACATAAGCCCTACGGTCCTCTAAAGGCAATATGTAAATAAAATCTAGCCGAACCTCACTAAGGATCCATATATCAGTAATAATACCATTATATCCTATAAATAGTTAATGAGAATAGATATAACATCATATCACTCATGACCAACCGGAGGAATACCCAAAATATTCAAAAATGAGGTTAATTCAATAAATATATGGAAACAACAAGGGTTCATGACGAATTTCAACTCAACACTTAGGAAATTATCCAGATAGAATAGTCAACAAGAAAGGTCAAAGGAGAGTAAGAAATAGATTACCTCAAAGCCAAACATGCAGGCTCCAAATCTCTAAATTAGAGTTTTCTCTTCTAAGTTGCATTCGGGTGATACCACATTATAGAAATTGTGATTTTGGTATCAATAAAATCATTTTCACTCCCAAGTTGTAGAAATAAAAATTGGACTAAAAATGAGCCAAAATGGCAATGTGAGACCTACATATAAATCACAAAATTGACTTTGTCAATGGGTCCGAGCCAGCTCAAGAAACTTGTGCCTTAAAGAAAGGCACAATATAAACACAAACATGCCCCGAAACAAGACATAAAATCTAAAGAATTTCTAATTAAAGAACCAAAATGAGGAATCTATGAAAACTTACAACTTTAAAGCATGAATAGTGAACCTAGCAACATCCCATCCCTCAACAGTTTCCATAAAATTCCCAATAAATTTCCTTCTAATTCTAGATCTCGAAAGATGATATGAAGGGTAAAAAAATAAAATGGAGTTTTCTGAAAAATATTTAAATCAATTGCCACTACATTCATCATTGCGATTTCCGGAACTATGGGTTGTGGCTGCAACAGTCAAGTAGGGATTGTGTACATTGACCCTTCGATGTGATCATGTGGATAAAAGTCTCCAATTATGAAGAACAAACGTGGCTCAAAGCTTAAAGAGTAAAGAGCGAAATTGGATGCATCGACTCAAACTGGAATTTGCGAAATGCCTTGGTGGGTGATTGAGATTCATTTGGAATCCTATGCAAGAAATTATACTATATCACCCCGACAAATTTGAATACCCCATGTAACTCAGAACATCCTATAATATTATATTAAAATAGCTAGTCCTTCCCGAAACCTTACATCGGAAAGTATTTCCAGAGTCTAGCACACCCAAAAATCTTACATTGAAAGAATAGTATTTTTTCTAAAATTACATATCTAAAATCCTTGTTAAAACCGAGCACACCCAAAAAATCTTTCTTAAGTATAGTTTGTCCTTTCTGTAATCTTACATCTGAAAGCCTTGTTAAAACCTAGCACACTATAGAATCTTAGATACTCTATTTTGTAATCTTACATTGAAATAACTAGTTCTTTCTAGAATCTTACATTAGAAAGTCTTATTAAAACCCACAATTCATAGAATCTTACATCAGAAAGGCTGGTTCAACCCTGAATTCTTAAATTAGAATGGACACATAAGAACCTAGATACTCCCAAATCTTACATTATATCAGCTATATAAAACCCTAACCTATCCACAAATCTTACCTTTAAGCAACAACAACACTAACTAGATCCTCAATAAATCTCTTTTAAGATCGACTATAATACTAGAAAAAAGTGGTACTAAACGAGTCTAGGTAATCAACTCGCCATAACCATCCAATCATACATACGAGTAAGGATACCCGAAGGTCACAATCTAGCCCAAAGGGTCGCATCTAACCAAATTTAATTATAGCACAAGCCCCATGGGCCTAAAAAAAGCAAATATGTAAAACAACTCTAGACAAACCTAGTCTAAGGCTCCACATATAAATTCTAGTACCACTGTAGCCTATAAAAAACTCACGAGAATAGATATAACATCATACTACTCATGAACAACTTGAAGAGCACTCAAAATACACAAAATAAGAGGCTAATTCAATACAAAAATGAAAACAACAATGATTCATGACAAATGCCAACCCACCACCAAGCTAATTTTCATGATCGAATAGTTAACAAGGATGGTCTAAGGATCGTAACTCATAAACTACCTCAAAGACGAACATGAACACTCCAAACCTCCAAATTAAAGCTTTTCTCTTCTAAGTTGCATCTGAATTATGCCACATAGTAGAAATAGTGATCCTGGGAGTCAAATGATCATTTTCACACCCAAATTGTAACACTAAAAATGGGCTAAAAATGAGCCAAAATTGCATTGTGAGACCTGCATAAGAATCAAAATATTGGCTCTATCAATGGATTTCGACCAACTAGAAAAGGGGCGAAATCTAAGCTCAAATATGCCCCAAAACAGCCCATTAAAGCTCAAGAAATTAGAATTAAAGAACCACAATAATAAAATCAAAGAAAAGTTGCTACAATAAACCTAACAACGTACCAACCCCCAACAATTCCTAAGAATTCACAATGAATTCCCTTCCATTTCTAGATCTCAAATGATGATATGGAGGAAAAAGTAAGATGGAGTGATCGGACAAATGATATGATTAACTACCACTTCATTCCTCATCGCGATTGGGGGAACCATGGTTGTGGCCTCAATGATCAATCATGGACAACATCCATTGACAATTCTACATGATTACATTGAGCAAAGTACCAAATCGCGTAGACAAAAAAGGACCTTTAGGAAAGCGACTCAAATCTTTGGGATGTAAAGAACAAAGTTGGGTAAACCTGATCAAATTGGAGTTTGTAAAAGGCCTCGATGGGGGCTTGAGATTCATTTGGAACCTTAGGCAAAGAAAACTATTTTACCCCCACCATATTTGATAACCCCATGTAACTTTGAACATCCTATAATCTCACACTCGAATAGCTAGTCCTTCCAAATATCTTGCATGAGAAAGTCTTTCCAAAACCTAGCATACCCAAGAATCTTATATTGAAATAGCCAAACCTAGGCTAAGGCTCCATAATATCTATACTAGTACCGTTCTAGCATCTATACAACTTACAAGCAGATTTAACATCATACTACTCATAACCAACCCAAAGAGCACTAAAAATATCCAAAATAAGTCTAATTCAATAAAAATATGGGAAAACAAGGATTCATGACAAACGCCGACTTAGAAAATTATTATGATAAAATAGTCAACAAGGAAGGTCTAAGGATAATAAGTTGTAGAGCACCTCAAAGTCGAACACTAGCGCTCCAAACCTCTATATAGACCTTTTCTATTCTACGGAGGCCCTCATATGATGCTACATTATTAAAAATAGTGCTCTTGTTCTTAATTATGATCGTTTTAACACCCAAGTCGCAAAAATAAAAATGGGACTAAAAATGAGTAAAAAAGGCATTATGAGACCCGCGCAAGAAATCACAAAATTGACTATGACAATAGGCCACGACCATCTGAAGAAACTTGTGCCTTAAAAAGGGAAGAACCCACACTCAAACATGCTAGAATTAGCCAATAAAATCTCAAGAAAATAGAATTAAAGAACTAACACGAGGAAATCAAAGTAAACTTACAGGTTTAATGCATGAACAATGAACATAGCAACGTCCCAACCCCCAAAATTCCCAAGGAATTTCCTTCCAATACTAGATATCAAATGAAGACATAAAGGAAAAGAATAAAATGGAGTGATCTGAAAAATGTTGAAATTAACTTCGACTACATTCCTCATCACGATCATGGAACCATGGGTTATGACTACAATGGTCAACCGTGGACCGTGTCCATTGACCCTTCTATATGATCATGTGGATCAGAGTTCCCGACCACGAGGACCGAAAAGAGGACCTATATGAATGTGGTTCAAAGCTTAGGGATATAAAGAACAAAGTGGGGTGCACCAGCTCAAATTGGATTTACAAAATGCCTCGACAGTGACTTATTTATTTGGAACCCTATGCAAAAAACAAACTAAGCTACCACATAAAATTTGATATATTGGACTAAATAGTGCTGTCAAAACATCCACTGAAGGTTGCCTGAACAAATAGTGGGTTCCACAACAAAGGATCTATTTTATCTATAAGCTACAAGGTTGATCAAAATTAGTTTAGAAGCATTGGGATCCATATCCAATATCCATCTAGACAAATTCAATGTTCTAGAGCTAATGGAACCATCAAAATTGCATTTTGAAGACGTTTACCTGAAATTTTTAACTGAAGTCACTATAAAAAGCTCTAAATGTTGAAAATACAAAAAACATAGAGAAGGACCTAGAGGGTCATTACATGTACTACAACTTACGATTTAAGGACATTAGTGGATATTTTTCTTCCGTTTACTATTATTACACACGTTGAAGAGCTTCGATGGGCTTGCGAAATGTCTTGACAAGACTACGGGCAGCCATCGAGCTGAATTCATAATTATTACTTTACTTAAAATTCACAAATATATTGTACCATCCCATACTGCACAATATGTGTTATATGCTTATAGAGAATGTTACTTCCTTTATTATTATTATTATTATTATTATTATTATTATTATTATTATTATTATTATTATTATCATCATCATCATCATCATCATCATCATCATCGTCATCATCATCATTATCGTCATTGTTGTTGTTGTTGTTGTCGTCGTCTTTCTTAATCTTCATCATTATTTTCTTTGAGTAGGGGTTTCAAGTGTGTTTTAATTATTTCCATTGTATTGATGTCATGATCTCTATATTACAAATTATTTTTTAAGCTTAGTATGCCTATGATGCTTGCTGAGTACCCCATGTTTTGATACTACTACTCCACTTCAACATCTTTTTCTGATGCAACTCCTAGTTTGAGTAACTATTAATCCTTACTCATTTGAGGCTCTTTCTTTTTTTAAATTTTCAAAACCTTAGTCTTAGAAAGGATAATCTTTGAAAGAATTAAGTTAGAAATAGACAATTTGAGATTTCTGCAAGTTATTCTTAAAATATATGTTTTGGGTCAACTTCAAACGACCATAACTTTCAGCAAGGATGAGTTAGGTGGCCCATGAGATATCAAATGAAAGATAATTGAGTCCTCTTTCCAACTCCACCAATTTTGGTTAAATTTTGAGTTTTGATAAGGGATATATGCCCGTCTGAGTTCAACCTGTCCGATTAAGGAAAACTCATCTGCATTAGGGAGGGGTATTTTGGTCTTTACCTTACCCCACTAGCTTTAAGAGTTTTTAACCCAAATAAGGGTCTAAACTGATAGAGATCAGTTTTCAAAATCCTAAATAAGTAAAGGGATTAGAGAGAAGTTAAAGAGGAGAAAATATTCAAGCATTCAAGATTTTCTTGCAATTATCGAGGGATTGACCAAGGATTCAATCCTAAAGAGATATCTATGATTTCATACTGATGGTTTCATTCACCCTAAATGACAATCATCCTTGAGTTAATTTCGTCTATGATAATACATGAATTGAGGTTCTTGATGAGTTTGTTGAAGTTTCGTTCTTAAATCTTTAGTAATGATATTGATGAATTCTTGAGGTGAATGTTATGAGTTTGAGGTTTTTTTAGTAGACTTTCGTATACTTATGTTGGGTATACAAATCTAAAAGAGTTCTGGAGAAATCTATTGATTATAGGTAAATTAAGTCCAAAAATTAAGAAGAAACATTCTTAATATCGTCCTGGGAAGAGGTTGCTCATCGCGCCCCAACTGCACTAGCGGGACTAGTGTGGAGTGACAACAGTGCACCAGAAATTACCCTATGAAGTTAGGGGCTGTCTCCCTGCGCCAAGGTCGCTTTCCTCCTTCTGTTTTCCATCGTTTGTTTCGTTTAAGTTCTTTTAAAATGTATCCTTGCTCTCTTGTTGATCATAACTATCCAAACTACATCTAAACATTCAAAAATATGTATATCTAAAACATAATATTTGAATTCAGAATTTTTAAACTTAAGAAAGAGTGAAGAGTAAAGTTCAAGTGAGTTCTTTTGAGTCATTTTGAGAAGTCTTTTGCAAATTTTTAAAATTTGTTTTAAGACTTGAGTACTTTAGTATGAGTATGATGAGAGTTGAATTTCATTTTTGAAAATTTATAAATGGGAACAAAGCTATCCCAATAGTAAATATTTTACATTTAAAATAAGAGGAAACTTTGATTTCCAAATTAGTTCATGAGGAGTTTTTGAGCATAATCTATTTTTAAGAGAACTTTTTGAGTAATAAATTCAAAGTTTGAGGATGAGGAAATATTTTTAAACATATGAGCATGAGTTATATTATTGGGAGTAGTATTGAGCACTGATATGGGGATGAATTCACATAAATTAAAGTCCTTATAAATCATGTATGCCAACATGGGTAAACGATCATATGTCTTAGAGGATTCCTTATTAATATTTAAGCATATCTTAGTGGATCCACTTAGTTGACGATGTTTTATACCGACAAGATATAGGACAGTTTTAAAAGCGTGGACGGGACATTGTATCATCACAACTCATAGTGATGGTTGTCGGTAAGAGAATCTCTCAAATAAGAGTAAAAAGAGTTAATATTTCATTTTTAAATACATTGAATCATTATCTAGTATTTCAAAAGATTTTTTTATAATGTATCTTTATTGTTAATTTTATATTGAACAGAGTTGAGTATTTCTGAGTTTGAGAATTTTGAGTATCCTTGAGTATCCTTGTGTTGAGTTGAGTTGACATGAGGTGAGTATGTTCTTCCGTTTTTATCAGTTCAAGCCTATATATATGCTTTAGATTTCCCCTTGCATGCTCATACATTCCATGTACTGACGCTATTTTGTTTGCATCACTCATGATGCATATACAAGAGTTCAAGGGCATCAACTGGTGATTCGTTGATACCACTTGCAGTTTGAGTTAGCTTTGGTGATACTCCTTGCTTTCCGAGGATTCACATTTTATTTTAAGTTTTGTTAGGATGTTGCGGGTCTTGTCCCTACTTCCATCATTGTTGTCAGATGCTTCATAGATAGTAGTGTTTTGAGGAGTCTTTTCCATTTCTATTGTAAAATGCTTAAAACTTTCGTTGAATTGATTATTTCAGAATTTATTAAGTTAAATTGATTTTTAGTAATGATGTTGTTATGAGTTGATTTATATTTGAAGTCCATTTATTATTGAGTAAGTCTTTCGCTAAGAGTAGTTCCTGAGAGGTCCATTTATTGTTGAGTAAGTCTTCCGCTAAGAGTAAATATTGAAGAGGTACATTTATTGTTGAGTAAGTCTTCCGCTAAGAGTAGATCAAGACCAATGGTTAATTTAGGGATAGAAATAGTTCTCTACTACAAGCCATATCCACGGTGTAGGCTTGAGGCATGAAAAAATTGATATTAGTGCATAGAGCTCAAAAGTCCTATGGTGTTTATGAAACCATGTTTGTAGAATATTAGTTATCGATGTGAAGCACTCCAAATCTATAATTAGGAGACCACGACATTTAGGAACTATTTCACTTCATTCATACTCTTTTCGCCGATAGAGTTCAACACTATAAAAGTTTCTTTCTAATTCGTGCTTGTGCGTATCTTTTAGATCATGCCTTCATGAAGACCTTTTTTAGGTTATCCTGCTAGGGAAATGCTGATCCACAACATCAAGAGGTCCCGAATTCACCAGAAGTTCAACCCCAAGGAAAGGTCACTAATGTTAAGTTTCGGATGCTTTTCGTATATTGAGTAAAGTGGTGAACAACGAAGTTGGGCAACATAGTGGAAATTGACAAGATGTAGCTGATACATCTAGAATCCGTGAGTTCTTAAGGATGAATCCTCTAGACTTCACCAGTTTAAGTGTCACTTAGGATCTCAAAAAATTTGTGGAAGAGTTGCAGAAAGTATTTGAGGTGATGTATGTTGCAGATATTGAGCGTGTGAAGTTAGCAACATAAAATTGAAGGGTGTTTCTAGATTCTCGTACAACTAATGGAGAAAGAGTAGAGCTTAAGGGACACCAATTGTGATTTGGGCTGCGTTCGAAGAGGCCTTCATAAGGCGTTTCTTTTCTGGTGAGCTGAGAGAGGTAAAGGTAAGATAATTTCTAAACTTGAAGCAGGAATCCATGAGTGTGCATGAGGACAGCCCCAAGTTCACTTAACTATCCGGCTATGCTCCAAAGATAGTTATTGATATGAGGAGCACGATGGGTTTGTTTGTGTCTAGATTGTCTCTCTTGTTACGTTAGGGTGGAAATACATCTATTTACATAAGGGAGATGTACAAAACAAGGCTTATAATCCATGTGCAATAAGTTGAGGAGGAAAAGTTGAGAGATAGGGATGAGTATGTAGGAAGAAGGCTATGACAATAGGAAATGAGTCTGGGCAACAAAAAGGTAATACGAACTGCTTATCCTTTCAATCAATAGCTAACTGAAATTTCTCCATCATCTGCTAGTGCACCTGCACCAAATAATAGAGGTGATTTTAAGAATCAGAATTTGCAGAACATCAGATCTAGATCTATTCAGTCTTAGGGTAATGTGGCACAAGGGGCCACCCTGAATCTGGCATGTGATAAGTGTGGTAGAAACCATTGAAGAGCGTGACGAGATGGCTCCACTGGTTGTTTCAAGTATGTTCAGACAGGTAACTTCATGGGAGAGTGCCCTAAGAATAGGCAGGTAATGTTAATGACAATGGGGGAAATAGAGCCTAATCTTCTTTAGTGGATCCACTAGACAGGTCTTCACCTAGAGGAGATACTTCAAGGACAAGTGGAGGAGAAAACTGGTTGTATGCTATGTCCAGTCTCCAAGAGCAAGAGAATTCACTTGATGTTGTCACTGATATTATCAAAGTCTTTACTTTTGATGTGTATGCATCGTAAGATCTAGGTACAAGTCTATCTGTTGTGACTCCACATATTGCTATGAGTTTTGATATTCTTCTTGAACAAATTTTTGAGCCTTTCAGTGTTTCTACACCTATTGGTGAGTCTATTCTAGGTGAGAGAATTTGTCGTGATTGTGTCATTTCTATCAATCACAAGGACACCTTGACTGACTTAGTCAAGTTAGATATGGTGGAATTTGATGTTGTTCTAGTTATGGATTGATTCTTACTTGTTATGTCTCGGCTGATTGTTGGACTCGATTAGTTAAGTCCACTTTCCTAATGACCCAATTTTTTAAGTGGAGGAGTAGTTCAGTTGTGCCTAAAGGTCGTTTTATTTCGTAACTTACAACGATAAAGTTAGTTTCTAAGTGGTTCATCTATAACTTTAGTCTGAGTTAATGACTCTAGTGTTGAGATACCACCTATTCAATCAGATCCAATTGTGAGTGAGTTTCCAGAGGTCTTTCCTTATGATCTTCATGGAGTCCCTCTTGAGAGATAAAAAGGATTTTGTATATATATTCTTCCTGATACTCTACCTATTTCTATTTTTCCATATAGAACGGCTCCATCTGAGTTAAAAGAGTAGTTGAAAGATCTTCTTGATAAAGGTTAATTCGACCTAGTGTCTCACCTTGGGATGATCCAGTCTTATTTGTTAGGAATGAAGATGGTTCTCTTAGGATATATATTGATTACTACCAATTAAACAAGGTCACTATCAAGAATATGTATCCCTTTCTGAGAATTGATGATATCTTTGATCAACTTTAGGCAGCCACTTGGTTTTCTAAAATAAACCTCCAATCCGGCTGTCATCAGTTGATAGTAGGAGAGATCCATACTCCAAAGACTTGATTCTGGAGCCGCTATGGTCATTATGAGTTTCTTGTCAGGTATGTTGATTTGAATAATGGTCCTCAATGTTCATGGATCTTATGAACACAGTGTTTAAACCTTATTATTATATGCTTGTTATCGTGTTCATTGATGGCATTTTAATTTATTCGAGGAATAAGGAAGATCATGCTAGTAATCTTAGAGTAGTTCTCCAAACTCTAAAGGATAGGGAGTTGTATGCGAAATTTTCTAATTGAAAATTTTGGCTTGAGTGAATGGCGTTCTCAGGCCACACTGTATCTGGAGAAGAGATTTGCATTGACACTCAAAAGATACGCACTGCAGAATTGACCTAGACCCACATCTCCTTCTGATATTAGGAGTTTCTCGGGATTGACTGGTTATTATAGAAGATTTTTCAAGGGATTTTCATCCATTTCTTACCCATGAAAAATTTGACTAAGAAGACAACAAATATACAATGGTCTAAAGCTTGTGAGAAAAGCCTCTAAGAATTGAAAACGCGATTGACTACTTTTCCAGTGTTGACCATACCAGAGGATACACAAGGCTTTGTTGTGTATTGTGATGTGCCCAGTGTTGGATTGGATTGTGTTTTGATGCAGAATGACAAAGTTATAGCTTATGCCTCCAGACAACTTAAGATTCACCAGAAGAACTACCCAACCCATTATCTAAAGTTGGTGGATGTAGTGTTTGCCTTGAAAATATGGTGTCACTATGTCTATACATGTAGATTTCTTCATCGCTTACAAGTCTTCGGTATGTATTCAGTCAAAAAGAGATTAATCAGACAGATGAAGAGCTTAGAGTTACTCAAGACTTATGAAATAAGTATTCTATATCACCCAAGAAGGCTAATGTTTTTGTTGATGATTTGAGGAGGTTATCAATAGGTGGTACCACTCATGTTGAGGAAGTCAATAAAGGATTACCCAAAGATAAGCACAAACTTAAGGTGGAGTGATGGTGATAAATGCTGAATCATCACTAGTGATGAGAAATAAAACCAAGACCCTCTATTGCTTGAATTGAAGGCAAATGTTCAAAAGCAAAAAATGATGTTTTAAACAAAGGGGAGATGGTGTTTTGGGGTATCAAGGTAGATTATTTGTAGCAAAGGTGGATTAACTCTAAGAAATGATCATGGAGGAAGCTCGTAGCTCTGGATACTCTATCAATCCTGGTTCTACAAACATGTATATTGGTTTGAGAGAAGTCTATTAGTAGAGTAGTATGAAGAGATGTATTGCAAAGTTCGTTGCGAAGTGTCCGAATTGACAACAAATCAAGGTAGAGCACCAAAAACCAGTGATATGGATCAGAATATAGAGATTCTAGAATAAAAGTGCTAAATAATAAATATGGACTTTAATACTGGTTTACCGCGGTCTCGCAGGTAACATGATTTGATTTCGGCTAGTGTATATAGAATGACTAAATCAGCCCAACTTTTACTGGTAAAGACATTTTCTCAGCAGAAGATTAAGCCAGATTATACATTCAAGAAATATTCATGGAGTCCCAGTGTCCATTAATTCAAATAGAGGTGCGCAACTCACCACATAATGTTAGAAGTCTTTTTAGCAAGGTCTTGGTTCGAAGGTGAACCTTAGTACCGCCTTCCATCATAAAGTTGATGTTCAAGAAAAGCGTATGATTCATACTTTAGAGGATATGTTGTGTCACATCCGCGTTTGCCCCCTATACGTAAACACCGTCGTCGTCCTCTTTGAGGACTAAGACTAGCCTCTTAGCTTACATCATTACATTCATAGGTCAAATTTAGCAGAAAATTTAAAACTTTTCATTACTTCTACTTGGAGGTTTACATAAACCTCTACATACACATAGTATATATTTATCGAGTATACATAGACCCTTCATATAGGAAGATCACTTAGTCTTCTACTTTTATTGATCATAGATATATAGAAGATAAAATACTCTCAAAATAGTCGTCTCATCTCATAACCATCTAACAAGAGTATATCAAGTTGGGCCTAGCCCATACATCAATACAATAAGACACATATAGGTCATAAAAATGTTTAATATTCAAATGAAAGGAAAGAAACATAAGATTTTTAATACTAAAACAATTCCATAATCTTGATAGTGGCATTGCCCTCGGAAAGTGAAGACCTACCCAACTTGGACGATCAAGAATTCCAACACTTCTTTAAACTCATCTCCAAAAAGCCCTTCAACGACCGAAGCCTAAAATATTGGGGAAAAGAAAAAATGGGGTTAGCACACCACTTGTATTAAGTATTAGACCATATGCACACATACTATGAAAACATGTTAAGAAAAGGGACATTTCATAAAGTATGCACTTTGCATAAAAAACCTTTATGCATATTCAACAAGACCGTACCAAATCACTTAGGCATTTCATTAAGTCATAGGCATGTACATCACAAGAACAACAACATCAAATCTAGTCAAGTCAACATGCATATCATATAGTTTAATGCATATTCAGTTAACACTATCATCAAGTCATGTTAGCAACAAACATGAATAAGAGTACATTTCAACACAACCAAAGAAAGACAGTTGCCCATAAACCCCTGTCAAGTCAACAAAAGCAATCACCAAGAAAAGTCGTATAACCTTACTAAATCAAGTAACCCAACAAGAATCATGACTAACATCCTACTTCACTTAGTGTAGCATTTAAGAGTACATATCATCTTACATTGACCATATAGACCAACACATTTACATAAGTAGAACTAATATATCACATAGTATCAACAATGTACAAGTTCATCATATACATATCATATATCATAATAAGCATATTCATATATACGGACATCCTTCTAAGACTCCCCTCAAGATTAACTAGTGCAATGTTTAGGTAGAGTCCCATACCCCAACCTAGAATAAGCTAGAACTCTTAGGTTATCCTAGTTAGAGTTAATTCCTTTAATTTATTTTACCTTTTTGGGAACATCTTGACCTGAGATATATAGACCACATGATCTAATGTGGAATTTGGTGTTGTAAAACCTTATACCGAAGGAAAGTGGTCTACCAGCCAAAGTAAAACCAAACATAAACGTAGTTTTCTAGGTGGATCCACTACCTAGTATTCCTATGGTGGCAACATAGTTTATGGAACTTGGGGACGTCTTGAGAACACTACTCTACACCCTATTTGGGTCATGAGTCTATCCACCCCGTGAGGACGGTAGTGAACCCTACCTTCCTTATTTAGGAAAGTGTCACCCCCTCACAAGCAAGATCACTCGGTGCTAAGCTAGAGTCCCTTTTCAAATGTCTTTAATGTCTTTATTAATCATCATAACTTATTGTAGGTCATAGGTTCTAACCCTTGTACAAACATCATCATCTTCATAGCTCAATAGGAATTGCATGAGTATTGTCCTTTCATTACAATTCATATAGGTGAGGTTAGCACATTACCATCTTCATATCATAATAAGGCACATTTACAACATTTACATCTTAAGCCAACACCTCACAATCGTAGACATTTCAATTCAACATCATACCACCCTATCAATCCTAATACAAGGCATACTCCAATACAACATCATGACTTAATCACAATTACCCATAATTTAGAGTAAAGAATATGGATCATAAGACTTACCGAGTCTCCTTCATAATCCCTCAATATAATCCAGTTTGGGTGTACATCATCACAAGTCAATAACCAACATGATAACAAGGCTAGAAGAATCAGTACATCACAATTCAATATTAGATCATAGCTTTAGACAACATACTTAGGTCAATTCACACTATACCTCATAACCTAGATCATCTTCTCAAGAACTAATAGGAAAGACTACAAATCACCATATTTAATTCATGATTAGTATAAAAACATCATCTAGTAGTAATTCAACTAATGACCAAGTCAATTGATCCAATACAACCCAATTCATATCAAGATCAAAACCTAATGCTAAGGAGTAAGGGTCATCATCTACAAACTAGACCAAAAAATTAAGACATATCATAATTAAGTTAAAATACATGTTAATATATTCATAATATCCAAAATAAATCATAAACAAATCAATTCATAACATCAATTTCGTATTGGATGAAACCCCACTTGAAAACTCAACTTTTGAAGTCAATTTGATGGAACCCTTTGAGGAAAGAGGTCTCAAAGGTGAATTAGATACCATACGTCACTAATTGATGAATATTGATGGAAGAAATTGACCCTTTTGATGCCTCAAACCCTCCCCTAGCTTGGTTTTCAATGGTGTTTTCCACTAGAGAGAGAAAGAAGAGAGAAGGAAGAGAGTTCTGTTTTGTGAGTTGCGATTCGTCAAATGGGGTTGGGGTCTTTATATGGGGAGTTAATTAACTTAAATAGGCTTCCCTAGTCCCCTAACTGAAGACCTAACCCCTTAGTTAATGAATTAGGACTTTGTCAAAACGTGCAGAAAATGGGACCCTCACAGACGAGACCTCGACCAACGGCCCGTCTGTGAGTCGACGTTCCTACCCCCTTCCGTGCTGCACATCTATGGTTTTGGTCAGATACTGTGCAAAAGAGGTCCTTCAAGGAATATTCTAAGTGTTGGTTGACGGATGACATCGACGCCCCATCGAGCCACACATGTTCCGTCGTTCCCCTTCGTGGCTGAACACTGCCGAGGCAGCATTAAGCCCAAAATGCAAGGGTCCTCCTCAAGGGACCTTGGTTGATCCTTGGGGAGTCGTAACCGGATGTTTCAACTATGAATCAACTTAAACACATGTTATACACCCTTTAACCAATTTTCATAGTTTTCCAACTTCTAAAAGCTAGTCAAATAGACTAAGGCACACTAGTACCTCCTTGAACTAGTTTTCGAACGTCATGGACGTTCTTGGACGTTTTGGTTTCTAGAATTCCTAAATGATTCATATTTTTTAAATGGAACTTAAAACAGTGTCTTAACCTTAGGATACTTATGTTAGGATCTAGAACACGTCTTGAATTTTTGAAATGTTACATTATCCCCCCCACCCCCTAGGAACATTCGTCCCCGAATAACACTAAAAATCTTTTAAAGGAAGGAAATTACTCAATACTAGCAGCCCAACCAATCAAGAATAGATAACAAAATCAACCATATCAATTAAACAAGGCAATTCAAGATTTCAATTACCACACATAAGGGTCAACATTCACATTATCAGGAATATCTTTCTCACAACACCAAGAGCTCAACATAGCATTTATGAGTCAATTATGTCAAAGTTCAGCTTACCAACGTGTTACATATCATTTCCTAAAGACTCACCATATCAAAATAAACAACATAACTCAAAACAAGCAAAATTTGCAATTTCAAGTACAAATGCACAATTTCCCTATAATTCACTATAAAGACATCGAAAATGCGCTTTTTGCAAAACTTCACTAAAAACCAAAGCAACTTAAATTTTAGTCAATATTTTCATTATTAGAAAGAACTACTAACCTTCATTATCAAATAGATGAGGGTAACGGGACTTCATGTCGGCCTCGGCCTCCCATGTTGCACCCTCAACTAGGTGATTCTTCCATAACGCCTTTGCGGAAGTCACCTCTTTATTCCTCAATTTATTTACTTGCCTATCAAGGATTTGAACCGGAACCTCCTCATAAGAGAGGTTATCCTTCACACCAAGACCCTCAATAAGAAGAATAGACTCGGGATCACCGATACACTTTTTAAGCATGGAAACATGAAAAACTGAATGAACGGAAGCCAATTCACTAGGAAGCTTCAATTTTCATAGGCAACCTTTCCAACCCTTTGAAATATTTCATAGGGACCCACATAACGAGTACTCAATTTCCCTTTCTTGCCAAATCTAACCACCCCTTTCATAGGTGAAATTTTTAGATACACTTTATCACCTTCTTCAAACTCCAAATCCTCTCCTATGATCGGCATAAGACTTTTGCCGACTATAGGTTGTTTTCAACTGGTCCTTATGATATGAACTTTCTCCAAAGTCTTATAAATAAAATCGGGACCAAGAAGTGAAGGCTCATCCACTTCAAACCATCCAATAGGAGACCTACATCTGCTACCATACAATGCTTCGTAAGGAGCCATGGAGATGGATGAACGAAAACTATTATTATAAAAACTCCACTAAAGGAAAATGTTTATCCCAATTTCCCTTGAAATCAATAATACATGCCCTAAGAATGTCCTCAAGGGTTTGAATAGTACGCTTCGCTTGGCCATCTGTTTGGGGATGAAAAGTGGTGCTTAGCTTCACCTTGGTACCCAACCCTTCTTGGAATGACCTCCAAAACCTAGATGTGAATTGTGCACCCCAATCCGATATGATGGATAACGTAATACCATGGTGACATACAATCTCATCTATAAATATCCTTGCATAATCTTCTGCCGAAAGAGTAGACTTTACGGGAATAAAGTGAGCGGATTTGGTCAACCTATCCACAACCACCCATATAGAGTCATATTTCCTTTGAGTCCAAGGAAAACCTACTTAAAAATCCATATTGATGTCTTCCCACTTCCAAGTAGGAACTTGGATTTCTTTTTCACCACCCAGATTCTGGAATCCGGATCACAAGCGGCGGCGTTGACCTCCCAGAGGTCGCAGACAAGCCTCATCTTGCATTCATCACATTCATCTAGTTAAGTTTGCGGAAAATTTAAAACTTTTTATATGTATGAAGTATACATAAACTTCATATAATTATTAACTAGACACATCATATACTAAGCTCAACATAAAAGAACAACCATCTTACATATAAAATTAATTCGAAACTAAAGATAAATATATCATAAATAGTTCGCCAAACACGACCTTACTACAAAACTTCGAAATGAAGGTGCGAAAGAAACGCTAGGGACAAATCCACTAGCTATGTCTAAAACTAAGGCTAGACTAAATCTGTAGCATCCTCGAAATCATGAGGACCTACCAAATGGTTTAGAGAAATGCAGAAGTCCAAACAGCTGCATGTGTCGTCAATCTGTCCTCTGATCTAAACCAGTAAAAATAGTAAATAGTAGGGGTTTAGTACACCAGTTGTACTAAGTATGGGTGTATGCACACATACAAATAAAGCTATGCATGATCAAAGAAAGCTCTTCCTAAACAACATGCTATTTCTAGAAAGCCTAGTCACTAGACTTTCAAAAATCGTTAGTTGTGAATTGTGGTATTAATATGATGTATTTTAATGCATTAAAAGCACACAAGTCATTTTCTATATGATTACAAGACATTAGTATCATCAACATAGTTTTAGAACAACTCGGACGAAGATTTGAAATTTTTGATCCTCTTAGGCCGAGAGCTTCTCTTTGTACACTTATATTATTTTTCAAGTATTTTTATTCTTCTTGTTGTGTAGTTCAATAATTCATTGGTCCTATGTTTTTCTTACAAGTGCAATGATTCATTGTAGTCCCATATCCACAATGAATCGATGTAAGTAATCCAAGGACTAAGGAATGATTTCCTTACCTTATAGTGAGTCATTCTTTACACTATATATTCATTACCTTTCATAAGAAATTCTCTCTTCGTGATGCCATTAATTTCATTACTTTCATGTTTTATATATTATACATTTCATATACACGACACTTTGGAATCGTTGATGTAGCATAAGACATTTCAAGTGAGGGTCCAACGTATGAGACCTCAACCCGAGGGCCTTCTTTAGAAAGCACAGAGTCTGCTTCATTCATGCATTCGTACTTCACATTATTCATTTCATTCATTCGTAGGCTGATGTAAACACCAGCTATACCTAGGATGAAGTGTAAGACTCCTATTGGGATCATGAAGCGCAATGACCAAGAATGACCTAATGTCATTACTTGAATCTAATTTCACCTCCTGATTGTCTTGCACAAACACCTTCAATATCGTTCATTTCATTATATTTCATACTTTTAGGAACTCCAACCTTAACCGATATAGATCATGTGAGCATCATGAAATCTAGTGTCTACCCCACAGCGAAAGAGGTGGAATCACCGGCCAAAGTGACCCAAAACATGCTAGCGTACATGAGAATTGAACCCCGCCAGATCCCTATATTGGCAGTATAGGTTCGAAGACTAGGATATATAAGGAGACCCATACCCGACAAGCCGGAGAGTCTCATCTAATGAGAGTTACTTGAACCTCCGCCCTTGCCGAAAGAAGGCATCATTGCTCATAGCTAGCCTATCGGTGCTCAGTATAAAGTTCCATTTCATTTAACTCATATGTCATGAAAGCTGGCTTCTAGTATGAGGACATCATATCTCAATAGATGATTTCTCATCTCATCATTAGTATTAAGTATACATTAGTCTTAATACTTTCATTAGAGTGCACATAGAGATTGATCTCTTCATTAGCTTTACACTCTCATAGGTGAGTACGTTTTGGTAACATTTACTTAGGCTCATTTGAGATTGCTCTCATCTTTCACATTAGCCTCCTATCATATTGTCACCACATTCATTAGCATTAGCACATTTGCTTTTCATAATTACTCATCTCTTTTACGTGAATGTTCATATCATCATATGTCAATGCACTTGGTAATTTATTGTGTTTGACACTCTTACTTAACTATTCTAGGGTTTCATCATTTCATTACATACATCTTAGTTACTCATCCCTTTTTACGTGAATGTTCATTTCATCATCTTTTAGTATTGACTCAAGCATTATGGAGGCCCGCTTTTAGATTAAGATCTACTTACTCTATTGATGACTGGTCATCCTTAGTGTACATTGATAAAATGTGAATTGTTCTTTCATATCATCCTTAATATACATTGATGAATGTGAATTTTCCTTACATATCATCCTTAGGTGTTAATGAGACTAGTTTCACACATTCTAGCACCTTCATTCGTGAGTATTCTTTTAACAAATTAGCTTTGGTGTAAGTAAGACTTGTATCACTTCCTTTAACACCCCATTCTGGTCACTTACTTAATTTAGACCCCTTTAATTATGTTATAACTCACGTTACTTATTCCTGTAGTGTAGTAGGTTCATATCACCGTTTATGGACGATGAGCACTTCATTCAATGAGTTTCATGTGTTCATAGTTCATTCTTGTGGAGCATGTTGGGAGTTGTCTTAATGAATGTCATGCCCTTGGTTATGGATTCATTCATATTACTTTATAAGTTCTTAATATATATTTGATACTCTTACAACACAAGAATTGACATATAATTAGTATTGGCTCAAGATTTGGGATGTTAGACTAGCAAATTCATTCTTTTTGGCATAAGCCATTTTTTTTACGTATGTTCATATATAAATTGCCATATGTATGAAACTTTAGCCAATCTTTTAATCATTTACATAAGTTCCTAGCCATTAGCATATATTTATTTTTGACCAAATAGAGTTAGCCAACTTTATTGGAACCAGATAGACAATTTATTCAAGATATGATTTCATAGATGTCTTTGAGACAATTCTTAGTTTATGGATTTTAGTGTAACGTTTTAATAACATATTGGACAGAATTATATTAACATTTGATGGATTTGACATCTTCATAACATCATAACAACAGCAAGTCGACATTCAGAAAAAGACACATATTCACTTAACACATCACGGACTTAACTTAGGATATTATCGATCCTTAATTATCATGATAAGTTTGAGTTTACGCAGTCACAAGTTCATAAGTTCATTCGATACTCATCATTCAAGAAAAAAACATGTTAAGAACAGCCAGAACCACATACAAACAACATGATTTCTAAACTATTCAACATTGAAATTGTAACAAGGATACTAGGGAAAGGAGTTCAACAAGAACGACGGGAAACAACCCTAGTTTTCAAGATCTTTGAGTCATTCGAAAGAAAGTTCTCTTGGAGAAAAAAGTATAGGAGAGAAACCCGTACCTTAAGTAGAACTTAATCTACGAAGACCACCTTGTAAGAACCTTGAAGAAACCAGGAAGAATCGTCTAAGAAATTTTCTGTTTTTTTTCTTGCGTTTTGTTCACTGTTTTTCTCACGCTTGTTTTGTGGTTTTAGTCGTGTATTTTTTTGAGTTTGAAAGTGGTTTTTAGGTTTAGGAACTTACCTTGAATTATTCAACTTAGGTTTTAATAAGTTAATTAAATAAATTAATTAACCAATTACCAAAACGCCCCTGCTAAGTTGACTAAACATAGAAGAAAATATAACACTTAGTCAAATCTGGAAATTGGTGTTGACTATGGTTTTGGTCAACATTTTAACTTTATATTAATCAATTAAATCCTTAATTTAATTAATTTAGTACCTAGTGTAAGTACTAAAGTACCCTCAAGTCATTGGAACCAAAATTAACCCTTTTGGACCATCCTAGGTTAAGTACTAGGATGTTTTCTTCAGTTGTGCTAGGTTAGTGTAAGAATTTCGTTTTGATCATTTAAACTAATTAATAAAATTTCTAATTGACTTTATTAGGTGACCTAAGGTAATTACTAAATTACCCTTAAGTCTTTAGGACCATAACAAATTCTTTGACCCATCCTAGGTTAGGTACTAGGTTGTCTTTTTCTTGTTTTAACAGAAATCTGGAAATTGCTTTGTGATTTCGGTTTTTCCCCTTTAAATTAATTAATTAAGTTGCTAAATTAAATAATTAAGTATTCTAGTTTAATAACAAAAGTATCCCTAGGTTTTTAGTACCTTAACTAACTCTTTGGACAATCCTAGGTTAGGTATAGGTTGTCCCTTTCTTGTCTTAACCGAATCTGAAAATTTCCTTTTTAGTTTGGGTTTTATACCTTTTAAATAAATAAATTAATTATCTAAATTAATTAAATAAGTAACCTATGGGAAATAATGAATTACCCCTAAAATTTTAGGACCATAACTAACCTTTTGGACCATCCTAGGTTAGGTACTAGGTTGTCTCTTTAACTAGTACTAGGTTAGTGTCAACCCGGTTTTGGTCCTAGGTTGTCGGGTGCACTTATTAGTTTATTATTTTAGTCCTAGGTTATTTAGCTATTTAGGGCAGTAGGTTAAAGTCTACAATTAGTTATGAAGTTAGTCCCCACATGGAGGGGTCCCTTGTGCACGTTCCCCCCCTCCCCTAACTACCCTAACTGAATTCGGTTGGGTGGTCCCCTCCTTGGACACTTCTTCACGTGTCTTGCACATGTGTTTGTACATGGGTTGGTTGTACTTCCCTCGCTAACTATTATTTATGGTTCATTTGGGAATGTTTACTTATTGTCCCAATGACCCTCACTATGTCCTTGGTTACTGCTTAATTTACATGATCATTTTAAATAATCATGTGCTATGGTACTAGGCTTGAAACTTGGATGCCTAGTACTTTGTGTGAAACTATTCTAAACGGATTTTTGTTTTAGCTTAGGGTCTTCATTGCAGGCACATTTATTGAAGATCAATTTTGGATTGGGGTGTGACAACCCAAAAAGTATATTTCTTATTCGTATATGGAAAATTTGCTAATATCCCTTAGCCAATTTCTTTTATACTATACCCAATATTTCTCAATATTGGGCATTGGGGTGCCTATGTACCCCTAATAGGTTATCCTAAGGGTATACAGGGATCTTCATTAGACATATGATTTTCCAGAATGTTACATTATCCCCCCCTTATGAACATTCGTCCCCGAAGGACACTTACACGTCACTTAAACAAGAGGGTGACTTTCAAAATTTACTCTATCATGCTTAAATGTTTCTCTTTTTTGAATATCTGTTTCACACTTATTTTGGATGATTCATATCATTCAAGCTCATCTGAAGCTTGATATTTGAGATCGAGGAATTTCCTTCTCAATCACACTTAACTTAATGCATATCGTAAATCATGCAACACATAAAACATGCCTATGGTACACAAAACAGCAACATAAAATGCAAACATAACTTCGTTTTAACTCACATAGTGCTATTATAAGACATACGATTAGGGACTTACCACACCAAATCCACTAAAGCACTTAAACTTAGAGTTTCTTAACTATAAATCAGACTTAAGAAGAGTATATCTAACCTCTTAGATAACATCTTGTTGGCCTTAAGATTTGAACCTAATGACGTCCAACTTAATTTCAAAGGGACTTGCCACTATGCCATCTATTTCTCTACATACCCCTTCGGCCTTAACGCTGTCTCCTATGGGAGTACTAACAAGAAACGGTTTATGTAAGATCTCAGGAAGTAAGTCAAATTGATTATCCACAAAAGGAGTTACCGTAGACAAGGTAGATCCTGGATCTTATAATGCATAAACAGGAAAAGAAGAAGACAAGCAAGTTACCATTATCCACATCCGCGGACTTCTCTTGTTTCTCTCTTCCTTTCAACGCATAGAACCGGTTTCTCTTAGGGGGTTCAGCTACAGCATTTGTCCGAGGGTAAGCATCTGCCTTGGCCTATTGGATTTGAACCACGCTCTTCTCATTTTAGCCAACTTCTTTGGAAACTGAAGCCTTACTACCGTGTTTCTATAGTCTATTATAGCATAACACTTATGAAGCAAATCCATGTCTAAGCCACATTCTTTAAGTTGGTATGTAGCCAACTTATCCTTCTCCTCCTCATCAATACTCATAGCAAGCTTTTAGACATTACCATGCATTCACCTCCATGCGAACAACCACACTCACCACACGTCTTTCGTCCACGTTGGGCATTTCCATTATGGACCCTTCCTGGGAAGGCCAGGTCTTGATCTTGGCGCCTTAGACCACTCGACCATCCTAATTCTTGTGTGTATTCTTCTACGCGTTCACACAGGAAGGAAGTTAGATATTTATAATGACACAAAAGCTCTAGATAGCACGATAAAGAGTAGAAGAAGGGAGAATTTCCTATCATCTCATAGTCTCTAAGTCATGATTATGGCGCGCTTCACAACCATAAGTAAGAAACTACGTAACGTGGTTGTGTTGAGCTTCAGATCCTAGGTAATTTAACCTCATTCTCTGATACCAAATTTTTCACGACTCGGATTCTAGAATCCGGATCGCAACCGGTGTCGTTGACCTCTCAGAGGTCGCAGACAAGCCTCATCTTGCATTCATCACATTCATCTTGTTAAATTTGCGGAAAATTTAAAACTTTTTATATGTATGAAGTATACATAGACTTCATATAATTATTAACTAGATACATCATATACTAAGCTCAACATAAGAGAACAACCTTTAACATAAAGAATCAATTCGAAACTGAAGACGAATATATCATAAATAGTTCGCCAAACACGGCCTTCTTACAAAGCTTCGAAGTGAAGGTGCAAAAGAAACTCTAGGGACAACATCCACTATCTATGTCTAAAACTAAGGCTATACTAAATCTGCAGCATCCTCGAAATCATGAGGACCTACCAAATGGTTTGGAGAATCACTGAAGTCCAAACCGTTGCAAGTGTCGTCAACCTGTCCTCTGACCTGCACCTATAAAAATAGTAAATAGTAGGGGGTTAGTACACCACTTGTACTAAGTATGAGTGTATGCACACATACACAAAAAGCTATGCATGAGCAAAGAAAGCTCTTCTAAACAATATGCTATTTCTGGAAAGCCTAGTCACTAGACTTTCAAAAATCATTAGTTGTGAATTGTGGTATGAATATGATGTATTTTAATGCATTCAAAGCACACAACTCATTTTCTCTATGATTACAAGACATTAGTATCATCAACATAATTTTAGAACAACTCGGGCGAAGATTTGAGATTTTTGATCCTCTTAGGATAAGAGCTCCTCTTTGTACACTTAGATTATTTTTCAATCTTTTTCTTCTTCTTGTTGTGTAGTTCAATAATAGATTATTTTTCAGTCTTTTTCTTCTTGTTGTTGTTTAGTTCAATAATTCATTTGGTCCTATGTTTTACTTAAAAGTGCAATTATTCATTGTAGTCTCATACCCACAATGAATCGATGTGAGTAATACAAGGACTAAGGAATGATTTCCCTACCTTATAGTGAGTCATTCTTGACACTATATATTCATTACCTTTCATAAGAAATTCTCTATTGATCATACCATTAATTTCATCACTTTCATGTTTTATATATTGTACAATTCATATACACGACACTTTGGAATCGTTGATGTAGCATAAGACATCTAAAGTGAGGGCCCAATATATGGGACCTCAACCCGAGGGCCTTCTTTAGCACACAGAGAGTCTGCTTCATTCGTTCATTCGTTCTTCACATTATTCATTTCATTCATTCGTAGGCTGATGTAAACACAATCTATACCTAGAATGAAGTTTAAGACTCATCGGCATCATGAAGTGCAATGACCAAGAATGACCTAATGTCATTAGTTGAATCTAATTTCACCTCCTGATTGTCTTGCACAAACACCTTTGGTATTGTTCACTTTATTATCTTTCATACTTTGAGGAACTCCAACCTTAACCAACATAGATCATGTGAGCATCATGAAATCCAATGTCTACCCACACCGAAAGGAGATGGAATCACCGGCCAAAGTGACCCAAAACATGCTAGCATACATGGGAATTGAACCCCGCCAGATCCCTATATTGGCAGTATAGGTTTGAAGACTATGAGATATAAGGAGACCCATACCCGGCATGCCGAACAGTCTCATCTCATGAGTTACGTGAACCTTCACCCTTCCTGAAAGAAGGCATCACCACACACAGATAGCCTATCGGTGCTCAGTATAAAGTTCCATTTCATTCAAAACATACGTCATGTAAGTTTCCTTCTAGTATGTGAACATCATAGCTCAATAGATGATTTCTCATCTCATTATTAGTATTAAGTGTACATTAGTCTCAATACTTTCATTAGAGTGTACATAGAGATTGATCTCTTCATTAGCTTTACACTCTCATAGGTGTGTACGTTTTGGTAACATTTACTTAGGATCATTTGAGATTGCTCTCATCTTTCACATTAGCCTCTTATCATATTGTCACCACATTCATTAGCATTAGCACATTTGCTTTTCATAATTACTCATCCCTTTTACGTGAATGTTCATATCATCATATGTCAATGCACTTGGTCATTTAGTGTGTTTGACACTCTTACTTAACTATTCTAGGGTTTCATCATTTCATTACATACATCTTAGTTACTCATCCCTGTTTACGTGAATGTTCATTTCATCATCTTTTAGTTTTGACTCAAGCATTATGGAGGCTTGCTTTTAGATTGAGATCTACTTACTCTATTGATGACTGGTCATCCTTACTGTACATTGATGAAATGTGAATTGTTCTCTCATATCATCCTTAATATTCATTTATGAGTGTGAATTGTCCTTACATATCATCCTTAGGTGTTAATGAGACTAGTTTCACACATTCTAACACCTTCATTCGTGAGTTTTCTTTTAACAAATTAGCTTTGGTGTAAGTAAGACTTGTATCACTTCCTTTAACACCTCATTCTGGTCACTTACTTAATTTAGACCCCTTTAATTATGTTATAACTCACGTTACTTATCCCTGTAGTGTAGTAGGTTCATATCACCGTTTATGGATGATGAGCACTTCATTCAATGAGTTTCATGTGTTCATAGTTCATTCTTGTGGAGCATGTTGGGAGTTGTCTTAATGAATGTCATGCCCTTGGTTATGGATTCATTGATATTACTGTATAAGTGCTTAATATATATTTGATACTCTTACAACACAAGAATTGGCATGTAATTAGTATTGGCTCAAGATTTGGGATGTTAGACTAGCAAATTCATTCTTTTTGGCATAAGCCATTTTTTTTTACGTATGTTCATATTTATATTTCCATATGTATGAACCCTTAGCCAATCTTTTAATCATTTACATAAGTTCCTAGCCATTAGCATATATTCATTTTTGACCAAATAGAGTTAGCCAACAGCAAGTCAACATTCAGACAAAGACACATATTCACTTAACTCATCACGGACTTAACTTAGCATATTATCGATCCTTAATTATCATGATAAGATTAACTTTACGCAATTACAAGCTCATAAGTTCATTCAATACTCATCATTCAAGAACAATACATGTTAAGAACAACCAGCACCACATACCAACAACATGATTTCTATCCTATTCAACATTGAAATTGTAACAAGGATACTAGGGAAAAAAGATCGACAAGAACGACGGGAAACAACCCTAGTTTTCAAGATCTTTGAATCGTTCAAAGAAATTTCTCTTGGAGAAATAAGTCCAGGAGAGAAACCCATACCTTAAGTAGAACTTAAACTACGAAGACCACCTTGAACGAACCTTGAAGAAACCTCGAAGAATCGTCTAAGAAATTTTTTGTTTTTTTCTCTTGCGTTTTGTTCACTGTTTTTCTCACGCTTGTTTTGTGGTTTTAGTCCTGTATTTGTTTGAGTTTGAACGTGGTTTTTAGGTTTAGAAACTTACCTTGACTTATTGAACTTAGGGTTTAATAAGTTAATTAAATAAATTAATTAACCAATTACCAAAACGCCCCTCCTAAGTTGACTAAACATAGGAGAACATAACACTTAGTCAATCTGGAAATTGGTGTTGACTATGGTTTTGGTCAACAATTTGACTTTATATTAATTTAGGTACCTAGGGTAAGTACTAAAGTACCCTCAAGTCATTGGAACCAAAATTAACCCTTTTGGACCATCCTCGGTTAAGTACTAGGATGTTTTCTTGAGTTATGCTAGGTTTGTGTAAGAATTTCGTTTTGATCATTTAAAGTAATTAATTAAATTGATAATTTACTTAATTAGGTGACCTAAGGTAATTACTAAAGTACCCTTAATTCGTTAGGACCATAACCAATCCTTTGAACCATCCTAGGTTAGGTATTAGGTTGTTTTTTTCTTGTTTTGACCGAAATCTGGAAATTGCTTGTGATTTCGGTTTTACCCCTTTAAATTAATTAATTAAGTTGATAAGTTAATTAATTAAGTAGACTAGGGTAATTACTAAAGTATCTCTAGGTTTTTAGGACCTTAGCAAACTCTTCGGACAATCCTAGTCTAGGTACTATGTTGTCCCTTTCTTGTCTTAACCAAAATCTGAAAATTTCCTTTTTAGTTTCGGTTTTAGCCCGTTTAAATTAATGAATAATTACCTCAATTGATTAATTAAGTAACCTATGGGAAATAATAAAGTAAACCTATGTTTTTAGGACCATAACTAACCTTTTGGACTATCTTAGTTTATGTACTAGGTTGTCTCTTTAACTAGTCCTAGGTTAGTGTCAACCCGGTTTTGGTCTTACGTTGTCGGGTGCACTAATTAGTTTATTTCGTTCAGTCCTAGATTAGTTAGATATTTAGGGCAGTAGTGTAGAGTCTATAATTTGTTAGGAAGTTAGGACCCACATGTAGGGGTCCCTTGTGCACATTTTTCCCCCTTAACTACCCTAACCGAATTCGGTTAGGGTGGTCCCCTCCTTGGCCACTTCTTCACGTGTCTTGCACATGTGCTTGCACATGGGTTGGTTGTAATTCCCTAACTAACTATTATTTATGGTTCATTTGGGAATGTTTAATTATTATCCCAAGGACCCTCAATATTTCCTTGGGTACTGCTTAATTTACATGATCATTTTAAATGATTATGTGTTATGGTACTAGGCTTGATACTTGGATGCCTAGTACTTTGTGTGAAACTATTCTAAACGGATTTTTCTTTTAGCTTAGGGTCTTCATTGCGGGCACATTTATTGAAGATCAATCTTGGATTCGGGTGTGACAACCCAAAAAGTATATTTCTTATTCGTATATGGAAAATTGGCTAATATCCCTTAGCCAATTTTTCTATACTATGTCCAATATTTCTCAATATTGGGCATTGGGGTGCCTATGTACCCCTAGTAGGTTATCCTAAGGGCATACTGGGCTCTTCATTAGACATATGATTTTCCGGAATGTTACATTCTTGTAGTAAGCCACCCTACTTTTGATGTTCGACTTTCACTTGTTGGCAGTTCGGAAACTTAGCAACAAACTCCGCTATGTCCTTCTTCAAACCTTACCACCAAAATACTTCCCTAAGGTCATGGTACAATTTTGTCCAATTCGGATGAATGGAGTAACGGTACCCATAAGCTTCCTCAAGGATCCGGTTCCTCAACCCATCTACATTGGGAACACACAATCTTCCTTGATACCTCAAGGCACCATCCCCCCCTAAGGAGAATGACTCATTAAGCTTAGCAAGGATCGATTCTTTCAACTCCATCAATGGTAAACCAAGGTGTTGTTTGGACTTCACCTCAACCACCAAAGGTGACTCGAAGTTATGATGGACCATAAAACCACCATTCGGAGAATCTTCCAATCTCACACCCAACCTAGCCAACCTATGAACATCTCAAACTAGGTCTTTCTTGGCTTCCTCTATGTGAGACACACTACCCATAGTCATACGACTTAGAGCATCCGCAACCACATCGTCCTTGTCGGGGTGGTAGAGGACACTCATGTCATAATCTTTCAACAATTCTAACACCTTGTTTCTCGGAGATTCAACTCTTTTTGGGTAAACACATATTGGAGACTCTTATGGTCGGTATATACATCAACATGGATACCGTACAAGTAGTGTCTCCATATTTTCAAGGCAAATACGCAAGATCATGAGTTGGATAGTTTCTCTCATGCACCTTAAGTTTTCTAGAAGCATAGGATATCAAATTCCCACGTTGCATAAGGACACACCATAAACCCACTCGGGATGCATCACAATACACAACGAAACCCTTTGACCCTCCAGTAAGGTCAACACGGAGCGAAAGTAAGCCTATCTTTCAAGATTTGGAAGTTTATCTTACGTGCCTCCGACCACTCAAATTTCTTACTCTTTTGGGTCAAAGTAGTCAAGGAAGATGCAATGGATGCAAAACCATCCATAAACCTCCGATAATAACTCACTAGACCCAAGAAATTCCTAATGTCGGTCGGAGTCAATGGTCTAGGCTAATTTTTCACCGCCTTCATTTTCCTTGGATCGACCTCAACTCCCTCACTATAGATAATATGACCAAGAAATGCCACCGACCTCAATCAAAACTAACATTTGTTATACTTGGCAAACAATTGATTCTCCTTAAGCACTTGTAACACCACCCTCAAATAGTTCATGTGATCACCCTCATTTTTCAAGTGTACCAAGATGTCGTCAATCAAGACAATGACAAATGAATCTAAGTAACTTCAAAACACCCTATTCATGAGATCCATAAATATCGTCGGGGCATTAGTGAGACCAAAATACAGTACTAGGAACTTATAGTGACGATATCTCATTCGAAATGTCGTCTTTGGTATATTCTCACCTCTTACCCTAAGTTGGTGATACCCCGATCTCAAGTCAATCTTAGAAAAGTATATTTCCCCTTGGAGTTGATCAAATAAGTCGTCAATCCTAGAGAGAGGATACTTGTTCTTACTAATGACTTTATTTGGTTGGCGGTAATCAATGCACATCCTAAGGGACCCATCCTTCTTCTTAACAAAAAAAACTGTAGCACCCCATGGAGAAATACTAGGTCTAATGAAGCCTTTGTCTACTAGATCTTTAAGTTGAGCCTTCAACTCTTTCAATGCGTTGTCATCCGATAAGGAGGAACTGAAATGGGATTTGTATACGGTAACAAGTCGATACCAAAATTGATTTCCCTTTCGGGAGGAATACCGGGAAGATCATTAGGAAAGACCTTCGGAAATTCCCTCACTACAGGGACCGACTCAATGGGAGGAATTTCAGAGTATAAATCTTGGACTCTTACTATGTGGTATAAACACCTTTTTGAGATCATTTTGCTTGCTTTCAAACAAGATATGATACGACCTCTAGGAATATAATTTCCCCCCTTCCACTCTAAAATGGGCTCATTTGGAAAGTCAAACTTCACCACCCTCGTTCTATAGTCTATAGAGGCAAAACAAGCATCAACCAATCCATACCCAAAATGACATCAAAATCAAGCATATCAAGTTCTACTAGTTCAATATAAAAAACTCTAGCAGGCAATATTATATGAAAATTTTTATATACCCTTTTTTTAAGAACCGACTCACCCACCGGGGTAGACACTATGAAAGGTTCATGCAAAATATCGAGAAAAATGTCAAACTTTTTATCTATTAGAGGATTAATAAATGATAAAGTATCACCGGGATCAAGAATGACATATACATCAATAGAGAAAACATTTAACATACCGGTCACCACATTGGGAGAAGTCTCTTGCTCACCCCTACAGCAGCGAGCATAGAAGCGGTTCTTCTTTGGAGCCTCATTTGAACCACTTGCTTGAGCTTGACCACTACCCTTGTCTTTACCCCTCACATTAGGGCAATCCCTAACCTTTTGCCCACTTTTACCACAACTAAAACACTTGTCAGTTCCAATGAGGCAATCACCATAGTGCTTCTCGCCACACTCACCAAAAGTTGGCTTCTTGCTTGGGGAACTAGTACCTCTTCCCTTTTGAGCTTTGGGTTTGCAACCTTATCACCACGAGCCTTAGGGAACTTGGATGGATCTTGATTTGAAACCCGCTTCCTAAACCTAGGCTTGTCTTGTATCTGAAGCCTATTCTTTGAAGAACCACCATCAAAAGATCTTGCCCTCTTAGCATCTCTACTCTTCCTCTTAGACCTTGCCTCTTCAGCATGTTGGGCTTGAGCCATGAGGCGATAAATGTTCATGTTGTCATGTAGCATAGCCGAATGACACTCCTCTTGCAAATAATCCGACACCCCCGTCACAAAATGGCTCATTTCATATCTAGGATGGAAAACCAAAGAAGGAGCATATTTTGACAATTTAGTGAATTTTAATGAGTATTCATGCACACTCATACCTCCTTGGCGAAGGTTGATGAACTCCACCACTTTATCTTCCCTCTTCTCCCTAGGAAAGAACCGATCAAGAAAAGTCTTCTTGAACACATCCCAAGTCACCGGTCCACCCCTTAACGACCTATTGTCCCTCCATTAAACATATCATGCTTGAGCCACATCTTTGAGTTGGTAGGTGGCTAACTCGACCTTCTCACTAATAGAAAACCCCATAGCATATAGGATATTATGGATTTCACCAATGAACTCTTAGGGGTCTTCTTCAACCTTGGACCCATAGAAAGTAGGAGGATTAATCCTAGTGAAATCCCTTATACGAGAGGCCATAGTAGAAACTTGTTGGTGTGCTCGGGGAAAAACCTCCCGATTATCTTGGGCCTTCATGGCTTGTGCTTGAGTAGTGGTTGTTTGTGCTTGGGTAGTAATGGCTTGGGACATTTGGAAGAGAGTGGCCCTTACGTTCTCATTCGTCAAAGAAGGAGGATTTACCGGGGCTTGGTCCTCATTCACCTCTTCCTCAAGAGGAGGAACTTGATCACCATTGGAAGGAACTCCTACATTGGCAATCTCTTTTTCAAGTCTTCGTGCCGCATTCCTTCGAGTATTCATTGCCTATAATCACAATAGGAGGATTAGATGCAAAAGCACACAATAAGTATACTCTAGTGGCACGATATTGGATTACCAAGAAAGTTAGACTTCCCTAAGCATCTTATAGATTCCTATTAATAAGTGTGCCGTGCTTCAAAATTAAGAATACAAACCTACATGACGTGGTTGAGAGAGACACCGACTCAAAGATATTCAACCTAATGCTACTGATACAAAGTTTATCACATCCCGGTTTACCCCTTAGACGTAACTGGCGTTGTCTTCCTCTTTGAGAACTAAGACTAGCTTCTTAGCTTCCATCATTACATTCATAGGTCAAATTTAGTGAAAATTTAAAACTTTTCATTACTTTTACTTGGAGGTTTACATAGACCTCTACATACACATAATATATATTTATCGAGTATATATAGACCCTTCGTATAGGAAGATTACATAGTCTTCTACTTTTATTGCACATAGATACATAGAAGATAACATAGTCTCAAAGTAGTCGTCTCATCTCATAACAATCTACAAGAGTATATCAAGATGGGACTAAACCATACATCAATACAATAAGGCCACATATAGGTCATACAAATGTTTAATATTCAAATGAAAGGAAAGAAACATAAGAGTATTAATACTAAAACAATTCCATAAGCTTGATAGTTTCATTGCCCTCGGAAAGTGAGGACCTACCCAACTTAGATGATCAAGAATTCCAAGTTTTCTTCAAAGTCGTCTCCAAAAAGCCCTTCAATGACCGGAACCTAAAATGTTGGGGAAAAGGAAGAAATGGGGTTAGTAAACCACTTGTACTAAGTGTGATACCATATGCACACATATGAAAACATGCTAAGAAAAGGGACATTTCAAAAAGTATGCACTTTTCATTAAAATCCTTTATGCACATTCAACAAGACCATACCAAATCACTTAGGCATATTCATTAAGTCATATGCATGTACATCACAAGAACAACTACATCAAATCTAGTCAAGTCAACCTGCATATCATATAGTTGAATACATATTCAAGTAACTCTATCATCAAGTCATATTAGCAACAAGCATGAATAAGAGTACATTTCAACATAACCAAAGAAAGACAATTACTCATAAACCCCTATCAAGTTTACAAGTGAAATGACCAATCAAAGACCCATAACCTTACTCAATCAAGTAACCCAACAAGAATCATGACTAACATCCTACTTCACTTAGTATAGCATTTTAGAGTACATATCATCTTACTTTAACCATATAGACCAACATATTTACATAAGTAGAACTAATCAATCACATAGTATCAACAATGTACAAGGTCATCATATACATATCATATATCATCGTAAGCATATTCATACATATGGACATCCTCCTAAGACTCCCCTCAAGACTAACTAGTGCAATGTCTAGGTAGAGTCCGATAACCCTACCTAGACTAAGATAGACGTCATAGGTTATCCTAGTTAGACTTCATTCCTTTAATTCATTTTACTTTTTAGAAACATCTTTCTCTAACCGACATAGACAACATGAGCTAATGTGGAATCTGGTGTTGTACAACCTTACACCGAAAGAAGGTGGTCTACTGGCCAAATTGCCAAACTTAAACGTAGCTTTCTAGGTGGATCCACTAGCTACTATGCCTACAATGGAAACATAGTTTATGGAACTTGGGGACGTCTTGGAAACATCACTCAACACCCTATTTGGGTCATGAGGATATCCACCCTGTGAGGACCGTAGTGAACCCTACTTTGCTTATTTAGGAAAGTGAAACCCCCTCACATGCAAGATCACTCGGTGCTAAGCTAGAGTTAATGTCTCTATTAATCATCATAACATATTATAGGTCATAAGGTCTAACCATTGTATAAACATCATCATCTTCATAGATCAATAGTAATTGCATGAGTATTGTCCTTTCATTACAATTCATATAGGTGAGGTTAGCACATTAACATCTTCATATCATAATAAGGCACATTGGTAAATCATTCACCATCCTTATAACATTTACATCTTAAGGCAATAACTCACAATCATAGTCAAAACATTTCAATTAAACATCATACCACCCTATCAATCCAAATACAAGGCATACTCCAATACAACATCATGACTTAATCACAATTAACCATAATTTGGAGTAAAGAATAGGGATCATAAGACTTACCAAGTCTCCTTCATAATCCCTCAATTCAACCCAATTTTGGTATACATCATCATAAGTCAATAACCAACATGATAACAAGGCTAGAAGCTACATCACAATTCAGTAATAGATCATTGCTTAACATAAGATACTTATGTCAATTGACAATATACCTCATAACCAAGATCATCTTCTTAAGTACTAGCATGAAAGACTTAAAATCACCATAATTCATTCATTATTAGTATAACAACATCATCTAGTAGTAATTCAACCAATAACCAAGTCAATTGAACCAATACAACCCAATTCATATCAAGGTCAAAACATAGGGTTAAGGGGTAAGGGTCATCTTCTACAAACTAGACCAAAAAATAAAGATATGTCATAATTAATTTAGAATAAATGTTAATATATTCATAATCTCCAACATAAATCATAAACAAATCAATTCATAACATCAATTTCGTATTGGATGAAAACTCACTTGAAAACTCAATTTTTGAAATCAATTTAATGGAACCCTTTGAGGAAAGAGGTCTCAAAGGTTAATTAGATCTCATAACTCACTAATTGATGAAGATTTATGGAAGAAATTGACCCTTTTAAGCCCTCAAACCCTCCCCTATCTTGGTCTTCAATGGTGTTTCCACTAGAGAGAGAAAGAAGAGAGAAGGAAGAGAGTTTTATTTTGTGAGTTGTGATTAGTCTAATGGGGTTGGGGTCTTTATATAGGGGTTAATTATCTTAACTAGGCTTCCCTAATCCCCTAACTTATTACCTAACCCCTTAATTAATGAATTAGGACTTAGTCAAAACATGCAAAAAAATTGGACCCTCGCAGACGAGACCTCGACCAGCGGTCCGTCTGTGAGTCGACGATTCCATGCTGCACATCGGTGGTTTTGGTCAGAGACTGTGCAAAATAGGTCCTTCAAGGAATATTGTAATTCCTAGTCAAAGGATGGCATCGACTCCCCGTTGATCCACACACGTTCCGTCTTTCCCCTTCGTGGGTTAACACTACCCAGGCAGCCTTGACCACAAAATGCAAGGGACCTTGGTTGGTCCTTGGGGAGTCTTACCCAGACGTTTAAACTACGAATAAAGTTAAACACATTTTAGACACCCTTCCACCAATTTTCATCATTTTCCGACTTCTAAAAGTTAGTCAAATAGGCTAAGGCACACTCGTAACTCCTTGAACTAGTTTCTGAACGTCATGGACGTTCTTCGACATTTTGGTTTCTAGACTTCCTAAATGACTTATATTCATCTAAATAGACCTTAAAACAGTGTCTAGACCTCAGGACTCTTATGTTAAGATCTAGAACACATCTTGGATTTTTAGAATATTACAGGTTGAGGGTTTGTCTGATCGATTTCAAAGGTAATTAAGATGATCAGTTACCTCTCATAGACTTTGCCTACAACAATATCTATCACTCTAGTATCCAAATGGCTTCTTATGAGTCTCTTTATAGAAGAATATGTAGATCTCCTATTGGATTGTTTTAGGTTTGTTTAGTTGGGTTGATACGGAAAAATTAGTTCATAAATATACGAAGAAAGTTAAGATCATTCAAGAAAGGTTTAAAATAGCACAAAGTCCTTAGAAATCCTATATAAAAAGATTTGGAGTTTAAGTGGATCATTGGTTGTATATGAAGGTTTCACCCATGAAGGGTGTTATGAGGTTTGTCAAGAAGGGAAAGCTTAGTCCCTGATATATTGGTCCTTTATCCAAGAGAATTGACAATGTAGCTTATGAATTCGAGTTACCGCCAAAGTTATCAGCAGCCCATCCACTGTCTCACATGTCTATGTTGAAAAAGTGTATAGGTGATCCTTCACTTATTATATATACTGCGAATATTAGTATTAAGGAAAACCTATATTATGAGGAGGTACCTGTTGATATACTTGATCGTCAGGTTCACAAGCTGAGAACCAAGGAATTAGCATCAGTAAAGGTCCTATGGAGAAATTAGTTTGTTTGAGAAGCTACTCGGGAGGCAGAGGAGGTGTAACACTCTTAAAATTCAAGACCTAATATAGAGCCTAACATGAGTTTCTAAAGGTTTAAATACTGTTTTATGACCTAAAACAATGTTTAGAAGTCATCCGAGAAGTTTTAGAGCCAAGACGTCAAAGGACGTCCCGAAACAAGCATAATTGAACTAGTTGATGTCGCTATGTTAAGGGATGGTTTCGGAGAGTGAAATGAAGTCTAAAACTTGTAAAAATATTTTGTTTAGGTATATTGTAGTATATAAAGTCTAAACGTCTGAAAACGACACCCTAAGTACCATCCGAAGGGCCATGAAGGAGGACCCCAACATTGGTGGGCAGGCTGCCTAAGCAGCCTGCGAAAGTCAAGATTCAGTGGACTACTGCGCGACTCGAAGCCCACACGGACCTCATTGTACCAAAATTTATTTTTTGGAAAAAATGTGTGTTGTCCCCGCGACGCAGTGCTACTTCTCAGATTCAGTAAAGTCGTATTTTTGACATTTAGACTTCACAAAAAAACCAATTTAAGTGAGGGGTGTTTTGGGTAATCTAGTGGGTGCCTATATATATCCTAAGGGTCATTTTAAGTCATTTATCACTCGCCCAAACTCAAATTTCCAAAACAAACTCAAAAGCTCTCACTTCTCTCTACTTTCTCTCTCCCCGAATCCTCCATTGAAGAAGGAAGAAAGATTGAAGAAGAAGGTCAATTTCTATAGGATTTCACTTTAATTTTGTGGATTAATATTCATTAAGGTATGTGTTCTTCAATATTGAGATTCCTTTCCTGAAGAGGTCCTCTCAAAGTTGATTTCTAAATTACCCAATTCCATGGGGTTTTTCGACTCTAATGGATTTTTTTCTAAACTTCAAATTGATGATAAATTGTGATTTCCTATGACTAATTGAGTAATATTGTTGATTAGTTGATATTAATTGATGTTAATTGATTGAATTTAATAATGATCATGTTCCTTTCCCCAGATTCCCCAAATCTTGGATCTTGGTCATGAATTGATGGGAATTGAAGAATGAATTGATCATTAGACTTGTTTTATCTATTCTAATTCATGTACGGATTGACTAGGGTAACATATGGTTGGGATTGGATCAAATTCTTGATGAATCCATGATGAACCCTATTTCCCCTAACCCTAGGTTATGAATTATTGTTAATTGGATAGTGATGATGCAATTGACCTAGTTCTTGTGTTAAATACTATTGATTGATGTTACTACACCTATTGTTGGATGTAATTGGTTGGTTGATGGTAATACCATGATGATGGTTATTGAAGGAGATTGCGTAAGTCCTTATGATCCTAACCTTTACTTCAATTATGATGACTTGTGATTGATGATATAGTTCAATTGAGGCATGCCTTGTGATTAGCCTAAGTAGGTGTTGGTATGATGTGAATTGAAATGTCTTGACTATGTGATTGTGAGATTATGATTAAGATTGAATAATATAAGGTAGGTTATGAAGTACCTATGTGCCTTATTATGACATGATGAAGATGTTATGCTAATCTCACATATGAGGATTTTCATGAAAGGATATTCTCATTCAATTCCTAATGATCCAATGACAATGACTATACAAGGTATTAGACCCTATGACCTACATTAAGCTATGATGATTAATTAAAGACATTTCAAAAGGGACTCTAGCTTAGCACCAAGTTAACAAGAGTGGGGAGTGTCCCTTCCCACATAGGGAAGGTCGGATCACTAATGTACTCTTGAGATTGGAGACTATAATACATGTAGCACAAAGAGAGTCCCAATTATATCTTCTAGTTCTTGAACTATGTTTCCCCCATAGGAATAATAGCTAGTGGATCCACGTAGTTGCTATGCTCATGTTTTGGTACTACCTTGGCAAGTAGTCCGCCTTCTTTTGGTGCAGGGTTCCATGACACCGGGTTCCATATTAGCTCATGTGGTCTATGTCGGTTAGGGCAAGATGTTCCCAAAATATAAAATGAACTACAGGAACGAACTCTAACTAAAATAACCTAAGGGGTCTAGCTTAATCTAGGTAGGGGTATGGGATTCTACCTAAGCATTGCACTAGTTAGCCTTGAGGGGAGTCTTAGGAGGATGTTCTTATGTATGAATATGCTTATGATGATATATGACATATATATAATGAACTTGCACCTTGTTGATACTATATGTTGATTAGTCTCACTTATGTTAAGGTAAAATAATATGTACTCTTAAATGCTACGTTATGTGACGTAGGACATTGGTCATGATTCTTATTTGGTTATTTGATTGAGTAAGGTTTTGGGGCTTTACTTAGTCATTGAATTTGTTGACTTGATAGGGGTTCATGGATAATTGTCTTGCTTTGGATGTGTTGAAATGTACTCTTATTCATTTCTTGATGTTGTTTTTCTTGTAATGTACATGCCTATGACTTAATGAACATGTCCTATTGGTTGGTATGGTCTTGTTGAATGTGCATAAAGGTTTTTAATGAAAAGTGCATACTTTATGAAATTTTCCTTTTTAGCATGTTTTCATGATATGTATGCATACTGTCTCATACTGAGTACAAGTGGGTGAGTAACCCCATTTCTTCCTCTTTACCTAACATTTTAAATTTCGGTCGTTAAAGGACTTTTGGTGACGACTTTGAAGAAGACTTGAAATTCTTAATAATCCAAATTGGTAGGTCCTCACTTTTCGAGGGCAATGCCACTATCAAGATATGAATTTGTTTTAGTATTGAGACTAATATGTTTATTTCCATTTTATTTGGATACTAAACGTTGTATGACCTATATGTGGTCTTATTGTATTGATGTATGGGATAGACCCAATTTGATATACTCGTATTAGATGGTTATGAGATGAGACGACTATTTCGAGACTATGTTATATTCTATATATCTATGTGTAATAAAAGTAGCAGACTAAGTATCTTTCTATACAAAGGGTTTATGTATACTATATATATATATATATATACATATACATATATATATATATATATGTATATATATATACATACATACATATATATATATATATATATATATATATATATATATATATATACATATATATATATATATGTATATATATATATTATGAGTATATAGAGGTCAATGTAAACCTCAATATAGAAGTAGTAAAAAGTTCTAAATTTTCCGCTAAATTTGACCTATGAATGTAATGGTGTAAGCTAAGAGGCTATCTTAGTCCTCAAAGAGGACGATGATGCCAGTTACGTCTAGGGGGTAAACCCAGATGTGACAGGAGGATATCAACAATAGATACCCATATCTCTTTACTTCTAGAGAAATTCCAAACCAAGGTTTTGACTTTTTGTAAAACACTGTTTAAATTGATATACTATGTTGTGTTAAATTGCATGTTGAGTGTTTGAGTTGGGTGTTAGATGTTTCCACCATTAGATCTAATTAGAGTGATCTAATTTCAGCAAGAATGTTCCCAAGGAGATATTGTAACAACTCAGCCTATGAAAGGGATAATTTTAGAAAGAACTAAGTTAGAAATAGCCAATTTGAGATTTGTGGAAGTTATTCTTAAAATTTGAGTTTTTGGTCAATTTCAAATGACCATAACTTTGAGTACAAGATGAGTAAGGTGGACCATGAGAAACCAAATTAAAGATCTCTTATTCCTCTTTCCAACCCCATCAAGATTGCTAAAATTCGAGTTTGGGTGAGGGATATATTCATGTTTGGGTTAAACCTATCCGATTAATGATAGTTCATCTGAATTATGGAGGGGTATTCTGGTGTTTTCCTTACTCCACTAACTTAATGCATTTTTTCACCAAAATAGGGGTCTAAACTTATTGGGATCAGTTTTCACAATCCTAAACACGCTTAGGGTTTTAGAGAAGTTAAAGAGGGGAAAAAGGAGAAAAGATTCAAATGTTCAAGATTTTCTTACGATCGTCGAGGGATTTCGCCAAGGATTTGATCCTAACTAGGTATTTAAGCTTTCATAGTTATGGGTTCGTTCACCCTCAATTCAACCATGCATTTCTTGAGTTAATTTCTTCCATGAAAATCCATGTATCGAGGTTATTGATAAATTTCTTGAAGTTTCATTCTTAAATCTTTAATAATATATGATGAGTTATTGAGGTGAATGTTAATAGCTTAAGGGTTATTTTAAGTGGAATTTCTTTTATTAAATTGGGTATACAAATCTAAGAGAGTTTGGGAGAAATCAATTAATTCTAGGCGATAGGGAAAAAAATAGGAAAAAAAGTTTGTCAAATCGTTTTGAGAGAAAGGTGGTGTGTCGCGCCCCAACTGCACTAGAAGGGCTCGAGGGACATGCCTACAGTGCGCTAGAAATTACCCTCTATTGTTTAGAGGCTGGCACCCGATGCCAGGAATGAGTCAGTGTGACCAACCCCCGTCTATTTTCCATCGTTTGTTTTGTCTAAGTCTAACACCTTAGATTCAAAAAGGCAAAAAATTTCTATTTTCCTCAAACCTATATTCAAAATTTACGACACCATCCATGACGTGTAGAAAGGACAACGGTCTATCAATGGTGGTGTGGTCCACAAATTGGATTTTTCTAAGGATGTCTAGTTTTAATGTTTTGTAACGTTTAACCATGACGACTTGTCGTCCATTACATGAGTCATGAGTAGGTTTTGTACGTGAGTCCTAGATTTACAAATATCTTACGGTCATAGGTTAAGGATGATGGTCGCGACATACGGCCCGTTGATTGAACCATGGACAGTAGTTCAGCTATGCCGCTCGTGGTTCAAATATTGAGTCTCTAAAACCAACGACAATCGACCATGATGATCCATAGGTGGAACCACAAACTGTAGGTTTGGATTTTGTGAGGGACGACAGTTATTTGTAAAGAAAGGGATTTTAGGTCAACTTGAAATCTTCTTATTTTTTAGAAAAAATGATATAGGTAACCCATGACTTATAAAACTAAACATAATTTAATCCTCTTTCAATAACCACCGAGTTTGCTAAAATCCAAGATCAGAGTAAATAATGATGCTTGTTTTAGTGAAGCCCTTTCGGGTAAACCACCAATGATGACCCAATCGACGTACGATAGTCCAAACAATCCGTTAGTCTAGTAGTAGATGGCACTTCTTAAATTTTATGTAGGGTTTATTGGGTCTTTCACAAATTGTTTCAACTCAATACTACGTCATTTTTCCTTCTACCTAAAGCCCTATATAATGATTTTAAACCCCCAAAACCCCTTAATTGTAATCATTATCTCAAATTCAAAAAAGAAGAACAAGTTTTCCTCTCAAATATTTCTCTTTATCGAAGATGAAGAAGAAAGCTAGGGTTTCAAGATCAAATATCACATTCCTCCATTTCTTCCAAGCTTTTGGAATCAAGGGATGAAGTTTTCATCCACGGAGTTCCTAAATTCTCCAATTCACAAGTTAGAAATCTCCGATTGAAGTTAGGATTTTCTTTCATGTCATGGTTTCCTTTGATTATTGATTTATTTGATTGTTTCATGAATTTTTTATGCATGTATGTAGTAATTGTAAGCTTTTAAGTTGATATTCCATGAACCCATGCATAACCCATGTTTTCTAAGCTATGTTGATATTATGTTGGTCTTGAACTATGAAAGAAGCTATGTTAATATAATGTTGGTCTTGAACTATGAAAGAAGCTATGTTGATATAATGTTGGTCTTGAACTATGAAAGATGAATTTACGGAAATACACATGTCTTCTCTTTATGAAATAGTTGTAAATGAATTTGAAGATGCATTGACTTAGAAACTATGATGAAGCTTATGAAGTATTGAAAAGAAATCATGTTCATAAAATATGTTTATGACTCAAGAAAGCTTATAGATGAGATAGTCTATATGTTCGATGAAGCTTGGTCACATGACATGAATGACATCTAAGTTTGCCCTCAATGCTTTTTGGTATATTTTCCTAAATTAGGTCTTGATTAATTTTGTATCGGGATATGTCAACAATGATTAGAGACCACGTTTCCAAAACTTTCTACTTTAGCATTAGGGGAATATGTATCATGAAGTGAATAAATATAGGCCTTAGAAGCATTGTAAAAGATCATGGACATTGAAACGATTTCTCACGCATGGTCTAAAGATCTATCGTATGATAAGAAAAGTAGGGACTATCCATGCCATTTAAACATAAGACAAGTCAAGATTAATAACTACTCTGTAGGATTTATGCTTTGCATCAAAAGAATATTAAGATGGAAGCTCTTTCGTGTTGAGGTCGAATTTATAGTAGCAATCACATTATCACTTACCTATGTGTTCCCACCGGATGATATTCTAGATGGAAATTCTCTAGTGGATCCACTTTAGCTCAAATTCATGGTCCTACCTTGGCAATTAGGACAACCCTTTTCAGTGTGAGAGCCATCGAGGTGTCATGTTATAGCTCAAGTGGTCTTTATATCGGTTAAGGCTAATTTCCACAATAATAATGAACTAAGGTCACTTCAAGAAGTATCTCATATGTGTTCAAATATGATTTTACTTACATGGATCATGATTATGATTATGTTTTGTAACCCTTATATCTTATGTTTTAACTTGATCTTTGCATATCACGAAAATGTCAATTCTCATACTTACTTGTATACATGACTATCATACTTAGTGCATTTTGTACTAATGCATACTCTTGCCTACATTTCTTATCCTACAATATAAGGTTCGAAGATCCCAATTTTCACCTCCGTGGCTAATATCTCTTAGTAGTTGAAGATTGAAATTGGTAAGGTCTCGTGTTTCGAGGATCAAGCCTTTATTTCATTATTTCTTTTATTTTAGTTTTTGAACTTGATGTACGGATTACGTCCCTATTTATTGTTATGTACTAGATGGCTTTAAGACGATTTTTAGACTTACACTTTTCTCTATAAAACTTGTATACATTGAACTATATTTTAAATCTTTTAAAATATTTTATCTTACATGTGTGCTAAGTGTCCTGTATGAGGCCTTTAGTGGTCTTGTATGTCATGTCACATGTAGGGGTTACCTTATGTCGTGATAAACTTGGTATTCAGAGCACAAAGTTAGAAAGGTTCTAGGATGTTTCATAAGCCACGTCAAGTAGAGTCTTGTTCATGAGTGTGAAGCGTGCCACATTTATGAATGAGAGACAATAACATGTTTAGGAAATTCCACTTCTTTCATTACTCTAAAGTCATGTGATTGAGTGTAACCCTAGTTGTCTTTCTCTCCTAACACATTTTTATGTTTTTCAGAATATCCCTCCACAAAGGAATCCCATGAGAAGGAATAGGAATGTTTGTGAAAATTTGAGACAAGAGATCCCCAAGTGCCGATCAATTCTTTGGTCGAGCAATTGACTAATTATGAGTTTCGATCCATATTTAATGCATTGGCCCAAGATATGATGTCTCAAGCAAATAGAGAGGTTGTGGATCCCGTAAACCCAACGGTGGGTACGGAGGCAACAAGGATAAGACACTTTATTACAATGAATCCTTCAAAATTTCATGGGTCTAACGTTGAGGAAGATCATCAAAAGTTCTTTGATGAGGTGTATAAGGTGTTGATGATCATGGGAGTTACGCCGGTAGAAGAGGCGGAATTTTCCACTTATCAACTTAAGGGTATTTTGTAAGGCTGTCTCAACCAATGGAAGGAATAAAGGGTGGTAAATGAGGGTCCTCTTGATTGGGAGAAATTTAAGGCCGTTTTTCTTGATAGTTTCCTTTTCCTAAAGATGACGAAACAAAAATACTTGAGTTCATTAACATTCGCCAAGGAGATATGAGCGCGAAAAAGTATGCTTTGAAATGTACACAATTGTCTAGATATGCTCCAACTATGGTTGTCGATCCAAGGGCAAAGATGAGTAAGTTTGTGTCGGGTGCTTCCGATTTAGTAGTTAAAGAATGCCTATCCCGCTATTTTTTTAAGGAGATGGATGTTTCCTGTTTGATGGTTCATGCACAACAAATAGAAGAGGAAAAACTTAAGGAGAAAACTAGGGATTCAAAGATGGAAAAAAGGGGTGAAGGTGAGTCTTAACCTTCAAGGTCCTATGGAAGAAATCATTCTCAAGGTAAGGTAGTGTGGAAGAAGACATAAGGGTAAATGTCTAGTCAATTCCAATGCTTGTTTCGATTGTGGTAAGGTGGATCATAAAATAAGGAATTGTCCTTCCGTTGTAAGAAATGAGAGAGATACCCGCCGAAGGGCTCAACCCAACTCTTTTTGTGGTCCTTTTAGTGTTTAGAAACAAGACAGGTTCTATGCTCTTCAACTCGACAAGATCATAAGGGTTCCCCGAATACTGTAATTGGTAAGTTATGGTCTTTTAGCTTGTGGGTATGCATTGCTTGGTATTGTATTTGGAGTAGTCCTTGATATCCTATTTGGAACCTCTTAAATTTTTACTTGTAAAAATGGTTTAGTGGTTGTTAAGAGTTGGTTTTATGTTTGGGATCGAGAAAAATGGATTTCAAAAGACTACTGAAGTTTTCTCCAAGAAGGGAAAGTGTGTTTCATGATTGGTAGTGAGTTGAACTATGTTGGTTTTGTAAGAGTTCCTCGTATGGTTTTATGGGTGAAAGTTTGGAGGCAATGTGATTTCTTAGTATCCCTATCTCTTTCCTTCTATCTACTAGTCTAGTTTGAGGCTTAGTCCTCATGGTTCATTATTTAGGATTAGGGTGTGTTAGTCTGTCTCATGCATGCATGCTCATGGAAAATTTGATCTTTAGTTTAATTGATTGTTTCATTATTTTGTGGATTGGAGTATGATCTTTCATGTTTGTCCTATGAAAATATGTTTTTAAAAATATATATATTAGCTTGGAGTTGAAGTTTCGTCCTCAAATATGTGCATTTATTTGATTGCATTCATGTTGGACTACCACGTCTAGTTCCTATCTTCATTGTGATGTTTTGAATATGTTTTAACTTGGAGCAAAGGTTCATACATTTTTATGTTTATTTTGAAGAAGTTGCATTAATAATTGGGTTAGTTTATCTTCTACTCTTTTCGTGTTAGCTTCAGTTCCATTCAAGGACGAATGTTCCAAGGGGAATATAATGTAACACCTCGGATTCAAAAAGTCAAGAAAATTTCAGCCTTTCTCAGACCTATAGTCAATACCAACGACCACATCCACGGCTCGTAGGTGGGAAAACGGTCCGTTGATAGTGGCGTGGTCCACGAGTTGGATTTTCTAAAGATGTCTAGTTTCAGTACTTTTTGAGGGTTCACCAGGACGACACACCATCTATTCCACGAGTCATAGATAGGTTTCCTAGGTGAGTCCTATACTTAGATTGATTCCAAGGTCATAAATTGATGATGACAGCTGCGACGCATGGCCTGTCAATTGAGCCACGGACCGTAGGTCTGGCTGTTGGTGAGGGACGACAGTTATTTGGAAAGAAAGGATTTTGGGTCAACTTCAAATGATTATATATTTTAGCACAAAAAACATTAGTTGGCCCATGACCTATTAAATTCAGAGTAAACAATTATGCTCATTTTAGTGCAGCCCTACCGTGAAAACCATGAACGATGACCCAGTCGATGGATTGTAGTCCAAATGACAGTTGGTCAGTCCCGTAGTAGATGGGACTTTTTCAGTTTATAATTCCAAGGTTATTGGGTCCTTTACCAATTGTTTAAAATAAATAGTACATTGTTTTGGCTTCTACCCAAAGCCCTTTATAATATTTTTAAACCCCTAAATCAACCAAAACCTCGCAATTAAAATCATTCCCTCAAATTCCAAAAAAGAAGAACAAAACTTCCTCTCAAATATTTATCTCTCTAGAAGGTTAAAAGAAAGCTAGATTTTCAAGATCAAGCATCCTAATCCTTCATTTCTTCCAAGATTTTTGCATCAAGGTATGATAGTTTTCATCCATGGAGTTCTTAGATTCTCAAATTTTCAAAATAAAAATCTCCAAATAAAGATTGGGTTTTCTTCCATGTCATAGCTTACTTTCGATGTTGATTTATTTGACTATTTTATGAATATTTATGCATGAATTGAAGTAATTGTATGTTTTTAAGTTGATTTCCCATGAAACCGTGCATAACACATGTTTTTTAAGCTTTGTTGATATAATATGTATCTTGAACTATGAAATATGAATTTATGAAAATACGCATGTCTTCTCTTTATGAAATAGATGTAAATTAATTTTAAAATGAAATAAATTTGAAACTATGATGAAGCTTATAAAATATTGAAAATAAAGTATATTCATGAAAGTATTTATGACTCAAGAAAGCTTATAGATGATATTTCCAATATGTTTTATGAAGGTTGGCCACATGATGTGAATGATATCTAGATTTGCCCTCAATGATTTTCGTGTTATTTTCATAAATTAGATATTGATTAGTATGGTATCTGTATATGTAATCAATGATTAGAGACCACGATTTCAAAATTATATCCATTAGTATTAAGGGAATTATTAGCATGAAGTGAATGACTATGGGCCTTAGAAGTTATAACGAAAGGTTGCGGACGTTGAAAAGTTATCTCATGCATGGTCTAGAGAGATATCATATGATAAGACAAGTGGAGCCTACCCATTTCTTTTAAGTATAAGACAAGTCAAGATTAATAACTATTACGTGGGATTTATGTTCAGCACCGAGAGGATATTGATATGAAAGCTCTTCCGTATTGAGGTTAGGTTTCTAGTAGTAATATCATTATCCCTTAACTATGTGCCCCCATAGGATGATGGAATATATAGACATTATCTAGTGGGTCCATTTTAGCTCATTCATGGTCCTACATTGGCAGGTAGGACAACCCTTTTCAGTGTGGGAGACACTAGGGATCATGTTGTAGCTCGCATGGTCTTTGTGTCGGTTAAGGCTAAATGCCACAATAATAATAAACTAAGGTTACTTCAAGAAGTATCTCACATGTTTTCAAAGATGATTTTACAAGCATTGATCATTATTAGGATTATGTTTTCTAATCCTTTTATCTTATTTTTAACTTGATCTTTGCATATATCGAAAATGTCCCTTTTAGCATGACTTCATACTTTTATGCATAGCTATTATACTTAGTGCATTTTGTACCAACGTATACTCTTGCCTACATTTCTTATCCTAAAATGTAGGGTCCGACGATCCTGATCCGTACCTCCATGGCTAGGATCTCTTAGTAGTTCAAGATTGAAGATTGATGAGGCCTCATATTTCAAGGACCAAGCCTTTATTTCATTATGTCATTTATTCTAGTTTTTGAACTTGATATACGTGTGACATCTTGATTTCTTATTATGTACTAGATGGCTTAGAGACAATGTTTAGACTTCTGCTTTTCTCTAGAAAATTTTGATATATTTAACAGTCTTTAAAATCTTTGAACTCGATTATCTTCTATGTTGTATACTTAGTGCCTTGTATGGGGCCTTTCGTGATCTTGTACACCATGTAATGTCTAACGGATACCTTGGGTCCTAAGTTCTTTTAAAATGTATTCTTTCTCTCTTGTTGATTATAACTATCCAAACTACATCTAATAATTGAAAAATATGTATATCCAAATCATTATTCTTGAATTCACAATTTCAAATTCAAGATATAGTTAAGAGTAAAGTTTGAGGGACTTCTTTTGAGTCATTTTGAGAAGTCCTTATCAAACTTTTGAAATTTATTTTAAAACTTGAGTATGAGGATGAGGAGAGTTGAGTTTCATTTTTCAAAATAAATATATGGGAACTAAGCATTTCCGAAAATAAAAGTTTTACATTTAAAATGGGGATAATGCACAAGTACCCCCTCAAACTTTGATTTCCAAATGAGTTCATGAGGAGTTTGATTTCCAATTATTTCCAAATGAGTTCATGGAGTTTTTGAGCATAATATCTTTTAAGGGAACTTTTTGAGTAATAATCTCAAAGTTTGAGGATGAGGAAATATTTGTAAACATATGAGCATAAGTTATATTTTTGGAAATAGTATGGTGCACCGATATGGAAATAATGTTAGAAAACTCAAAGTCATCATAAATCATTTATACAAACATGGGTAAAGGATCATAATTTTTAGATGATTCACATTATTTATTTTTAAGCATAGCTTAGTGGATCTACTTAGTTGAGTGTGTTTTATACTCCGTTAAAGTATATTACAGTTTTGGCAGCATGGGCGAGATGTTGTATCATCACATAGCTCATGTGATGGTTGTCGGTTAGAGAATCTCCAAAAAAAAAGTGTAAAAGAGTTATTATTGTATATTAAATACATTAAGTTATTATCTATTGTTTTAAAAGATTTCTTTATAATATGCATCTTTATTGTTGCTTTTATATTGAACTGAGTTGAGTATTTCTGAGTTTGAGTATCTTAAGTATTCCTGAGTTGAGTTGAGTATAGTTGAGATGAGGTGAGTATGTTCCTCCTTTTTTTTTATCAGTTCAAACTTATGATTGTGATTTATAGTTCCCTCTCATGCTCGTACATTCCATGTACTGACGCCATTTATCCTGCGTCTTTCATGATGTCGATGTAGGAGTTCAAGGGCATTAACAAGATCTTTGTTGATACCACTTGCAGTTCGAGTTAGCTTTGGTGAGACTTTTTGCATTCAAGAGGTTCCCATTTAATTTTCAATTTTATTAGGAAGTCATAGGTCTTGTCCCGACTTCCATCATTTTCATTAGTGGTTTCGTACTTAATAGTGTTTTGAAGAGTCTTTTCCATTTCTATTGTTAGATGTTTAAGACTTGAGTTGAACAATTATATTATTGAGTATTTCAGAATTTATTGAGTTAAACTGATTTTTAGTAATGATGTTTTTATGAGTTGAGTTACATTTGAGGTCCATTTATTGTAGAATAAGTCCTTCGCTGAGAGTAGATCCAGGCAATGAGTTCACTTGGAGCTAGCAATCATTTTTGAGTGTCGGCCACGTCTAGGGTGTAGACCCGGGACGTGACAAAATTGTGGCGAGCTCTTGGCTTCCAGAGGCTTGTTTCTCCTCCTTTTATATGTACTTTCTATATTTATCATTTTGTTAGAAAGTGATACTTCTTATAGATTCATTTTGTACTTTAGATGTTCTTGTACTAGGACGGGGGGATTGATTCCTATGTATTCATTTATTGTCTTTCTAGTTTCATACGGCTCATATTGTATATTTTACATTGCTATTTATATATCTATTCATGGTGGTCCATTTATCTCTTTGTTTTTGGGTTATCTACTTTAGGGAGGGAGGGAGGGGGTGAAAAAAGGTGTCGTCATGCCTCAAATTTTTATCATGACAATAAGCTATTAGAATCATCACTAATATATAAAAAAAAACTCATACATAATTAAAATTTATAAAAATTCATTGCTACTATGTTATTAAATAGGATTAGTGATATTTTTTTGCTTTTAAGTGATCAAAATTGTGCAAAGCTAATTCTTTTTTAATAAAATGTTATATGTTGTGAAGCAAAAATTATATTTTATCCACTTAGATATAATTGAATAAAACTCAATAATTTAGAATCCAATTAGGAATTTTTTCGAACAAAAAAAAGAGAAACATATATTCTTTTAACATCAGATGGAAAACATCAAGAGAATCATCTATAAGTCAAAATAAACAAATATGTAAGTATAGTCTCTCTTTTTTCAATAGTTATTTGCCAATTTTTTAATGAATTAGCCTAAATTTATTCATGGAGAAATATTTGAGAAAATATCCCTAGAAAAATTTATTACTTTCACTATTTTTGTAGAAAGTTTTAGTATTTCTTGTAAAAAAAAAAACATTGTAACTACCCGATAATTTCCAAGCTAAGGCCCAAACCGTTTTCATTTGCGTGTAAGATTGTATCAGGTTATTCATAAATTACCCTTAGGTGTACAAGTTAATTTCTTAGTATGAACTAATGTCACAAGAACCCCCTAGCACAAAGTTGAGTTGAAATCTTCCTTACCATCAAGTTTTGACATAAGATTCTAGTTAGGTCAATTTCAAATTATCACATCTCTCAGCACATAAGTAATAGATGACCTATGATGTATCAAATTTAAACTATATGAGTCCTCTTTCCAACGCCACCAAATTTTTCTCATTTTGAGTTCAAGTAAACAATTATGACTATTCTACAAGAGACTTGCCACATTCATGTTGCATGAAGTCAATTCCTACAATCTACTTCTGCGAGCCATAGAAAATTCCACGACCCATTGTCAAGTCATAGAAAAAGTTCAACGAGCTAAATTATGGGTTCCAATTCATATGGACCTATTCTATGGGTCTTATGAACTTCTATGGTTCGTAGTTTGGATCCATAGAATGAACTTTTGCGCCCGAAACTTTAATATAAATTCTACGGATCTATAGTTCATAGAAAATTTCATCGGTTATATATTAGACTTAATAGAATGAATTTTGAGCCTTAAATTCAATATGAATTTCACGGATGGGATCTAGTGTCTATAGATAAAACCACAAATCGTAGATGGACCTGTGGAAAGCTTTCTATAGCTTTTTAAGAGGGGTATTTCAGCCCTTTCTCATCCCTTCTTAGCCTAAACATGTTTATATATACATACATACATATACATGTATATGTATGTGTATATATATGTACACATATATATACCTTTATATATATACACATATATATACATTTATATATATACATTTATATATATACACACATATATATATTGACACGCCCCATGCATACACCCCGGACGTGGCTAGCACTCGAGAACCATTACTTGTCCCAAACGAACCCTTACCCTGACTTACTTACTCGACGAAAGACTTTAAGAAATAAAAAAAATGATTCTCATGCTAAATAACTCAATTGTCTCAAATTGAACTCATAATGTTTTTAATATAAACATTTAACTTAGCCAAAAATGGCAATTCAAAATCTGAACATGAGTCAATAACAAAATATGACAAATGAACTAACATCGAATTGAATATCTATAAAGCCTATAAAATACCTAAGATGGATGTCGAGACAGGACCATGACATCCTAATGAACTATCTAACACTGAAAGCAAATAAAAGGGGTCCTCCGGAAGCAAGAAAGTTCACCAACAAATTCTAAAGCTCAACTAGAATAAACGGTGCGCTGGATATTGATCCTAGTTACCTACATCTACATTATAATATGATGCAGGCCAACTAGCATAAGTACATTGAATGTACGAGTATACGAGTTGGAATGCTAAACATAGCATAGGCTTGAAAAGAAGCTGAAAGATAATCATATTTTGACTCTTCTCAACTCATGAATAATTTAACTCAATGTAAAGCATAAAACACATGCAATATATAGAAAGCTTTTGAAACAGTAGAAATCAACTTAGTTCGTTAAAGAAATACAATAACAAACTCAATTGTACTTGTATAATAAAATAATAGAGTTTTATTGGAGTTTGTCTAATCGACAACCACCACCCCGAGCCTAATTAGTGATACAGTGTCTTGCACACGCTGCCAGAATTGTCCTATTCTTTATTGTCATATAAGACGCTTAACTAAGTAGATCCACTAGTCTATGTTCAAAATATTAAGGAGTCATCTAAAAAGTATGATCATTTACTACCCAAGATGGCTACATTATTTATGGGGGTTGTGAGTTAGTTGAACTCTTCCCCTTATCGATTCTCAATACTACTCACAAAACATACTTAGCTAATATGTTTGTAAAACAAAACTTCATTGGTTTGATATAATTACTTAAAACATAGCTTAAAAGTTTTCTTGTACATCAAAGTTTCCTCTTTACTCAAAAACTAGCTCAACGTCTCTTCTGGAAATCAAAGTTTCTTATTTACTGAAAAACTAGGTCAAAGGCTCTTTTGGAAATCATTCTTTCCTCTTTACTTAAAAACTAGCTCAAAGGCTTTTTTTGAAATCTCAGTTTTCTTTTTTGTTTAAATGTGAAAACATTTGCTTGTTAGGAATACACAGTCCCGATATATGCTTTTGAAGAAATGACTTCAATCTCTACTTTTTACTCAACTCAAAACTTAAGTCTTAAAACAAAGTTAAAACATTTGTGAAATACTTTTACAAACTTTATGAACTTCTCTTGACTTGATTCTTAACTTCTCTTGAATTGACTCTTAGATTTCTTTGAATTTGAATTTAAGGATTCAAGAATCATGATTTGTGATAGGAAAGATCTCATCATGTTTATGAATGATTTAAAATAGTTAATCATGAGAAATGACCAAGAAATCAATGTTGGGAACTACTCCGTGAAGCGGAGATGAATTAAAATATTTCATCACAAATTAACTATTGAGGCAGAGATTTCTGTGACCTCTCCACAACGTGAAGAAAAAGGTACACTTCTTAGGAACAGGTCTATGACGTGGACCTTGTATACAGTTTCTGCCCAACTTGTTCCTTCTTCGTTTTCTAACCCCAATTCGCCTAAAGTCAATTCTTTTTCTTTAAAAAAATCTAGATTCTGATACTCAGTATGCATACACAAGAATCTAACTCAAGAACTCATGGAAACAACATTTTGACCTCAAGAAAATCCTCAATCAAAACCTAACTCAAGAACGAAGACCAATTTCAAGAACAACATTCAAGATTCATCCACTTTCAACTTTCTACAATGAACTTTGATGAAATAAACATGATTGGTGTGTGGGTGAATGAACCTAACACTATGAAAGACTCACATATCTCGTAGGGATCACCCCTTAACTAAATCCACGAGCCTAGATTCAAGAACTTGACGATTCCCTACTCTTGATCCTCTTTTCTCTTCTCTCTAAACCCTAACTTGTTTCTCAAAAGCATAAACTGAATCCAATAAGTTTAGAACCCAACTTAATTAAAAAAAAATTGAAATAATTAATTGGGTGGTGAAAACACCATAATGCCCTTCTAAAATCTAGATTGAACTTTCCTTAGTTGAACAGCCCAATTACCAATAGGCATAACTCACTCATACGAACTCAGAATCGCGCCAAACGACAGTGTTGGAAAGATTATTCCAAGATCTTTCCTACTCTTTCTATAAACACTCCTAAATCATCATGAGATAGGATTTATCGTCATTTGAAGTTGACCAAAAACTCATTCTTAACTTAACCAATTTTGCAGATTTTTATTATTTTTAAAAAATCACTCTTTCTAATTCTAGGTCTTTTAGAGATGTTACAATATCTCCCCTTGGGAACATTCATCACCGAATGAGATTACTCTTAGTAGGATAAGATTGTAACATTTAACATTCAGCTCAAACACACAACAAACAAGGAATTATAACATGCTAATCTTATAAATAAAAACCAAGAAAAAGATTAGTCCCTTAATTTAGATAAATTGGAATTTATCTTGATTCGAAGAGATGTGGATATATTTTCTTCATATCTTCCTCAGCTCCTCAATTATTTTCCTCAACAAATCGGTTCCTCTAAAAAACTTTTACTGATGCCACTTCCTTGGTCCTCAACTTGCGAAATTAGAAATCTAGAATCTGACAGGAATATCCTCAAAAGATGAGCTATCTTTGATGTCAATACATTTTGTTGGTATGATAAGTGAAGTATCTCCCATGCACTTCTTCAACATGGAAATATGAAATACCGGATGAACCGCTGCTAACTCTTGTGGTAGCTCTAACGCATAAGCTACATTCAAAATCATCTTGGATATTCTGCAAGGCCAATATACCGGGGACTAAGCTTTTCCTCCTTACAAAATCTCACAACACCCTTCGTGGGTGAAACTTTTCAAGTAACTCAATCATCTACTTCGAAATCTAACTCCCTCCTCCCACCATCAGTGTAGGATTTATAATGACTATGTCTTGTTCTCAATCTCCCTTGAATAGATTTCACTTTCTCCATATATTAATGAAGTAAGTGTGCTTTGATCAACCTGTTTCACCAACTTCAACCATCCAATAGGAGATTTGTGTAAGACCCTCAAAATGAGTTAGGGTTTCTAGAACCTCACATATTCCTATAATCTTTATAACATATTAATTAAGTGTTTTAAAGTATGCATGGGTGATTTGAAGTCATTTGGAAGTCAAACGTCAAGGGACGACCAAGACATTCGGCGACTAGTCACCTAAGGGGGCCTTATGTGTTTTTATGAGATTTCATGTGTGTCATTGGCTTATGAAGTCCTTATATGATTGAAAATAATGTTTATAGTCAGTATTTTTATTTTCATGAAGTTTGGAGGTCAAACGTTTAAGAACGTCTAAGACGATCAAAAGTTAGCCCTTGAGATGTGCATGTATGTCTTGAGTGTGCCTTGCATGTTTGGATGTGTTTTACGTGTTCATTTTGGGTGAAACTTATGTAGAATGTCCTTGACATGTTAAGTCATATATTTACATTTGAAACTTCCAGGTACGATTCCCCAAGGGCCCCGTAAAAGGCCCTCAAGGAGGACCCAAAGGCTGTCGAGACATTGCCTTGGCAGTGTCAATCGACGGAGCCAAGGGACGGTCCATCAGTACACCAATGCCCCGTCGATGGTGAAGCGTCGATTGGTACTTAGCCTGGGGAAGTCTCAGCCAAAGGACAGGCTCATACCAAACGACGGAGGCCACCAACAGCCCGTCGATGGATGGCCGTCGACGTAGACTGCATTTAACTGCATGCACGCTGTCCCATGATGGGGTGAGCGGGAAATTCACTCGACGTGCTAACATGACCCTACATGGTTTATTTGGTTTTTTTTGGGTGTATTTAAGTGATAAAAAACGTGACAACCCCATTCCAAATTAAATTCACACAAATTAGACTTCCCTCCCAAACAAAACTCTCTCTAGAACCTTCATTGAAGGTGAAGCTCAAGAACAGCTTGGAGATTGGATTCCTATGGGTTCTTTATCAAGTTTTAGAGGTTTTATTCTACATTAAGGTATGGTGATCCTTTATCTCTAGTTATCCTCCATCTAGAGAGTTAATCAAAGTTTTCAAAAAGAAAATATGATCAAATCTCTTCTTCTCTAATCTAGCCATGGGTTCTCTCTCAAAACATTTTCAAAGGCTTTTTCATGATGAATTGATGATAATGTATTGATTTTAGCATGGATTTCAGTCCAATTACATGGTTAACCCATGCTCTCTTCAAACTATCGATTTAGCCTATGTATGGCTTTGTGATCTTGAATTGATGTTGATTGAATTATGATACTAACATGTTGAAATTGATTATATCTACTGCCTACATAGTAATGTGATGATGAATTATGTGATATTAGATCCATATACATTGATACTTGAATACTTTATCTCTAGTTTCTATTGATTGTTAAAGTATGGACTTCACTGTAACATTGATTCTATAGTACATGTATATAGGATTCATTTATGTAAAGTTAATTGTAGCTACTGCCTTATATTGATGTTCTTGATGAATTGTGAGTACTAATATTTGATGATCAAAACAAAGGAGTGTTAGTGAGGATTGATTTACACCCTCTTAGCCTATAGATTTACAATGATATGTACATGTTGTGATCTAAGTTCTAGGGTAGGTGAAGCATGATTTATACATTGTTATTATGTCTTTATCTACTGCCCTAAAAATTTTATTATTGGTATATTATGAATGTTAATCATGATGATCAAAGTAAAGAGTATTAATAAGTGATCTATGTCTCTCTACTTTCTAGTGTATTAGAGATGTATTTTACTAGGTTGTAGCATGATCTTATAGTGACTTGTACATGGTTTCCTTTATGATTAAAGTACATTTAGTTACTTCCCTATACATGAATTTTTGATGAAAAAGGTGTATGTATCAATGATGAACAAAGGTTGATGAATTGGTAAGAATGGATCTTCCTCTCTACTTTCTTATAGTAATGGTAGTTGATGAAGTCTTGTATGGCATTGTGTGGTATTTTCCACTTATGGTGGCGATTTTTACTTTATTTTAAATATATATGTGATGTGAACATGGCCTTGAAGGCAATTATACTATAAATGTGTGTTGGTGATGATCACCCTATGTGAAGCTTTTGCTTAGTTTCCTATTCTAGATATGTTCTAGGTTGTATGGCTAATATTATGAGCATGTAAATGGTTATGTTAACTTTATATATATGTGCTTCCTATGATGAGGTCCTATAATGTTATTTGTGAAGTAAAGTAAATATAGGTGCATAATGAATAGAGCTTACTATAATGACCTTGTAAGTCTTGAATAAATGAGTCTTATGCTATGCTAACCATTCTATGATGTTGTGTGATGATTCACTAGGATGACTTGATGGGTGTACTAGTATGGTCAAGGGTATGGAACCTTGTCTATGCATTGCACGTGTGTACCTTGATAGGATAGCTCCTAGGTTGGTCTTCTAAGTACATGCATAGAAATGTATGAACATGTTATGAATGTGACTTATATGTTATGATGTTAAGTATAAGATATGATGAAGTATGAATGTGCATTGTGCCTTGATGTGTTTATATAAAAGGATTGCTCATATAGTTATACCTATAGACTTATGCATTCATATATGAACATGTGTGACATTTATGTGTTATGTGAAAGTTTTGCTCACATATAAGTATACACACACACATGTATGATAATCTAGTCAATGGAGGGTCCTTTAAAGGTGTCCTCAAGTGTACCCTAAACTAGATAGGTGCTTACATATGTTATGTCCATGTGAAATGGTTCCTCACATGATTTAGGTTGATGAACTCTCATATATGACCTATGAGCTAAGAAATTGAAGAGTTAAATCCTAAGCCTACTTTTATAAAGTAATGTTAATAAAGGCTTTTTAATAAAAAGGGAACTTAGCTTAGCACCGAGAGAACTTGAAGTTGAGGGGTGTCCATTCCCATTGTAGTAAGGTAGGTCACCAAAATCCTCATGAGGTGGATAACTACAATGCCTCAATAGGCATATAGAGGGTTTGCATAAGTGAATAATTATAATGCCCGATTCGGCATAAAGAGGGTTTTCACATGTACCTCCAAGTTCCATAAACTATGCTTGCCACATAGGATCTAGCAAGTGATTTCACTAGTATGCTAGCATTTTTTTAATGTTCTACCTTGGCTAGGTAAGAACACATTCCCTTGGTGTAAGGCTCTAAAACAACAATTCCATGTAGCACCCATGGTCTTACTGTCGGTTAAGGCTATAGTTTTCTAACGTAGAATGGACAATGAAAGTAAAGTAAGGACCCTAACTAGGATAACCTAAGGGTAGTTGTTTAATGTAGGTTGGGGTATGGGACTTCACCTGTGCATTGCACAAGTGGCTCTTGAGGGAAGTCCTAGTAAGGTGTTCTAATGCATGTGACTATGTTTATGTTCCTTATGCATGACTTTGTAGTATATGTCTACTTGTTATGAAGATATGTATGGTATGAGTCCTAATGGATCTATCTGATGTGGTCTCTTCTTATATGCACTATGTAGGCCTTATTGATTATGTGATGAAGGTATTGCCTAGTTTGGATGAAGTTGTCTTCACTTACTATGTTGATGTATGAATTGGATGTTAAGGCTTGTGGTCTCATGATCGGTATACTAAGTATGTGTGAGGTTATGGGGTTTCACATGTACATTTCACTAGTAGGATTAGATCAGGATTGTGATTAAAGTTTCATAAGGTCCTATGTGAAGTGACATTAGTATATGTGCAAAGTGAATAGAGTTCACTGTAATGACCTCACGGTCTTGAGTTAAATGTGTCTATGATGTATTATACTCTATGATAGTATGTGTTGGCTTATGTAGATTGTATGCATGACTTCCTTGTGGTCTTAAAGTGATGCATTGCACAATGTATCACAAGAGGGTTACTTGGAAGGTTAAGGAATTTAGAAGAAAAGAGTTCACTATAAGAGGAGTTATGCTCACTGTAATGTGAAAGTGCTTACTGTAAAATGGTCCTAAATTGCCTTAAATGCATTGTATAATTTTATATTATGCTTGACCATGAAATATGCTTATATGAAGTATGTAAATGATATAATGCTTGTTGTGTAAAGGTTTTATGATAATTTCTCAAAAAGGCATGAAGTATGATTTCAAGTAAAATGTCCCCTTTAAATGCATATTTTTGCATGGCTTCCGTACTCAGTGCATTCTTGTACTAACTTCATTCTTCTCTACTTTTTACACAAAGTATAGGTTATAGATGCTTAAAAGGATGTCTCTATGATTGAGGAGATTTTTATGTGTTTCCCAAGCTCAAGCAAAAAGGAATCCTTAAGATTCAAGAATATCCTATGTCAACTTATGGTTTATTGTAAAGTCTTGTAAATTGTATAGTTATGCATTATGTTATAAGGGTCGTTTCCCTAATGTAGTCTTATGATGTTGAGTCTAGGATGACCAAAAGAGACTAGAGTCTAAATATGTACTTATGATATTTTATATATATGAAGTGAAATTTCTAGGATATGATGTGCTATGAAAAGTTTTAAATTTTTCGCTAATTTACCTATGACAATGCGATGAATGATAACTATGGGCTATGAATGATAACTATGGGCTTGTATAAGAACTCCGAGAGGTCAGGTACGCCATGTTACTTCTTAGGGGGTGCTACCCGGTTGTGACAATCTACATCTTCTCCCATAAAAATCTTCATAAGAAGCCATTTGGATGCTAGAGTGGTAACTATTGATGTAAGCAAACTCAATGAGGGGCAGGTGATCATCCCAATTACCCTTATAATCAATCACATAATCTACCTTGATACCTCAAAACACCATCTCCCCCTTGTTCAAAAGTCATCACTTTTTCTATGAACTCTTGTCTTTAACTCAAGCAATAAAGGATTTTGGTCTTGCTTCTCTTTTACTTATCATACTAATGATGATTCAGCCTCATTCATCACAACCACTCCTCTTTTTGTGGAATACATTAGTCAGACTCCCAATCGCGCAAGTCTATGCACCTCTTGCGAGTTCTTTTTTCTCTTCCTCAAAATGGGTGGTACTACCCATAAACAACTTTCTCAAGGCATCAACAACAACATTAGCCTTACATGGGTGATAAAGAATACTCAGGTCATGATCCTTTGAGTAATTATAACTACCTCTTCTGTCTGAGATTAATCTCTTTCTGACTAAACACATAATCAAGACAATCGTGATCGGTGAACACATCTACATGAACAGCATAAAGATCATGGGTTAGGTAATTCTTCTCATGAACCTTCAACTGTCCAGAGGCATAAGCTATAATTTTTCCATTCTGCATTAACGCACAACCCAAACCAAATCTGGACGCGTGGCCATACACAACAAAACCTTCAGTACCTTCTGCTAAGGTCAATATTGGGGCAATAGTCAACCTCTTTTTCAATTCCTGAAAGCTCTTCTCACAAGCTTTAGATCATCGAAACTTTACTGTTTTCTGAGTCAACTTGGTCAAATTGGATGAAATAAATGAGAACCCCTCTACGAACCTTCTATAATATTTAGCCAAACCCAAGAAGCTCCTAATATTAGTTGGAGATGTGAGTCTAGGTCAATTTTGCGCTGCCTCTATTTTCTGACTATCAACTAATCCCCTCTCCAGACGCAATGTGGCCTAAGAATGCCACTGACTCAAGAAAAAACTCACACTTAGAGAACTTAAAATATAACTCCTTATTTTTCAAAGTCTGAAGAATTATTCTAAGATGGCTAACATGATTTTCCTCATTCTTGAATAGATTAGAATGTCATCAATGAGTACGATAACAAACATATCTAAATAAGGCTTGAGTACTCTATTCATAAGGTCCATGAACGTTGCAGATGCATCAGTTAAGAACTAAACCACATGACCTGAAACTCACACTAACCGTAACGGGTCCTGAATGTTCTCTTGGGAATATCACATTTTCTTACTTTCAACTGATGGTAGCCTGATCTGAAGTCTATTTTCGAAAAACATGAATCACCCTGAAGTTGATTGAAAGATCATCAAATCTTGAAAAAGGATACTTATTCTTCATGGTAACATTGTTCAAGTGATGGTAATATATACACATCCTAAAGGAACCATCCTTCCTTCTCACAAACAGGACCAAAGCGCCCCAAGGTGAAATAATTGGTTGGATAAAACTTTTCTCCAAAAGATTTTTCAACTTCTCTTTTACCTCTTTCAACTCTTCTAGTGTCATCCTATATCGCAGAATAGAGATAGGATGAGTGTTTGGAAGAATGTCTATACCGAAATTTATTTCTCTCTCACGAGGGACTCCAGGTAGATCATCTGGAAAGACTTATGCAAACTATTTTACTGCTGAAACTAACTGAATAAGAGACATCTCAACACTAAAGTCATTAAATCGGACTAAGTGATACACACAAACTTTTGACACTAACTTTCTCGCCTTAAGGTACGAAATAAAATGACCCTCACAGTTGAACTGTTTTTCCACTATATAACTTGCTTAATAGGAAATTTGAACTTGACTACCTACAATGTATTGATGCATAACAAGCATGAACCCAGTTCATACCTAGAATGACATCAAAACTACCATGTCTAACTAAACTAGGTCAACCATGGCACTCTTGTGATTGATGGAAATTGTACAAATCACGATAGACTCGTTTAACTAGAATAGCATTACAAACAGGTGTAGAAACACTGAAGGGCTCACTATGTTTCTCATGAATAACATAAAAATTCATTGCAACATAAGGAGTTACAAAGGATAAACTCGGTCATATGTCTAGAAAAACATAAACATAAAAGTTAAAGACTTGTATCATACCAGTAACAACTTTTCCTGTTCTTAGGGCACTATCTTATAAAAACTGATCGTTCTTGCCACACTTGAAGCAACCAGTGGAGTCATCAAGACACCCCTGAGTAGCTCCTAACACACGTAGCACATGCAGGAGTCTTAGTACCCCTATTATGCCTTACTACCCTCGAATGTGGAGGTCTAGCTCTGAAGTATTGAGAATTCTGACTATTGTACACACATTTTTTCTTGGGTGCAGGTGCACTTGCAGATGATAGAGCAGTTTCTTTCTACTTATGTTGGAAAGAAGACCATTTCACATTACTCTTTTGCTGCTCGAATTCATTCCTTGATGTCATAGCCCTCTTATTCTTAAAATCTTCTCTATCCCTTTGTTTGTCCTCCTCAACTTATTGTGCATAGATCATTAGTCGTGTTATGTCCGTATCCACTATAAGCATAGCTGCCTTGCCTTCCTTACTTGGCAAACGACACAACCCAACAATTAATATGCTCATCTTTCTCCTCATATCAACAACCATTTCTTTGTTTCTCTTAGCTCACGGGGAAAAAATGTCTCAAAAGGCACTCTCAAAAACAACAAACTCACAATCAGTTATGCGTAAGCACGAGTTAGAAAGAAAATTTTTAATAGATAAAACTCTAATGCATAAAATGAGTATGAAAGAAGTGAAGGAATTGCCTTAATGTTGCAGCCTTCTAGTTATATATGTGGCGCGCTTCACACCAATAACTAAGAATCTACAGACACGACTTCATAGACTCCCTAGGACTCTTGAACTTTGGGCTCTAATACCAAGTTTGTCACGCCATTATCCTACACCCTGGACGTTGCTGGCCCTCGAGAACCATTGTTGGCCCCAAGTGAACCCTTGGCCTGACTTACTTACTCAAAAGAAGACTTTAATCATTAATAAAATGATTGACATGCTAAATAACTCAACTGTCTCAAACTGAACTACTAATGTTTTAAAAATAAACATTTAACTTAGTCAAAATGGCAACTCAAATATGAAGATAAGTCAATTACAAAATGATAAAAAATTAACTAACATCTGATTGACTATCTATGAAGCCTCTAAAACAACTGAGATGGATGCCAGGACAGGCCCACGACATCCTAATGAACTATCTAATGATGAAAGCAAATAAAAGGGGTACTTCAGAAGCAAGGAGGCTCACCAACAAATTCTAGAGCTCAACTAGAATCAATGATGTGTTGGATGCTAATCATGGTTACCTAGATCTGCATCATAATACGATGCAGGCAAACTGACATCAGTACGTTGAATGTACGAGTATGCGAGTTGGAATGCTAAACATAACATAAGCTTGAAAAGAATCCAAAAAAAACAATTATCTTAGCTCTTCTCAACTGATGAATAAATTAACTCAATATAAAGTAATATAACGCATGCAATATATAGAAAACTCAATTGTACTCGTATAATATATAGAAAACTTAGTTAGTCAAACAAATGCAATAACAAACTCAATTGTACTCGTATAATAATGTAATATAATTTATATGTGAGTTTTTGTAACTGACACCCACCACTCTGAGCCTAAGTGGTGCTACAACATCATGCCCACGTTGCTAAAATTGTCTTATGCTTTGTCGTCATATAGGAAACTTAACCAAGGGGATTCACTAGTATATGTTAAAACATCTTAAGAAGTCTCCTTTACTACCCACGATGGCTACATGGTTCATGGGAGGTTGTGAGTTATCTGAACTCTCTCCCATATATGTGCTCAATACTACTCTTAGAACATACTTAGTTCATATATTTGTATAAACAAAACTCTTTCTTTTGTTTGAGATAATTACTCAAAACATAGCTTAAAATCTCTCTTGGAAATCAATCTTTCCTCTTTACTGAAAAACTAACTCAAATGCTCTTCAAGAAATCAAAGTTTCATGTTTAGTGAAAAACTATCTCAAAAGCTATTTTGGAAATCAAAGTTTTCTCTTTACTAAAAAACTAGCTCAAATGTTCTTTTTGAATTCTCAGTTTCCTTGCTTACTTAAATGTGAAAACATTTACTCTTTCGCAATACATAGTCCCGAAATACTCTTTTGAAGAAATGACTTCAATCTCTACTCTTTACACAACTCAAAACTTAAGTCTTAAAACAAAGTTAAAACATTTGTAAAAGACTATTGAAAACTTTATGAACTTCTCTTGACTTGCTCTAAATTTCCTTCAATTTGAATTAATGGATTCAAGGATCATGATTTGTATAGAGTAGATCTCATGATGTTTAGGAATGAATTTAAATAGTTAATCATGAGAAACAATCAAGGAATCACTGTTGGGGAACTACTCCGTGGCGTATAATTAAAATATTAGGTAGCAAATTAACTTTTGAGGCAAAGAAGTCGTGACCTCTTCACGACGCAAAGAGAAGTTACACTTCTGAGGAATTCGGAACTACTACCTAGTATTAAGTTCCCTTTAGATTTAGACACTCAGTATGTATACACAAAAATCTAACTCAAACAACTCAACAAAACAACATTTTGACATCAAGGAACTCCTCAATCTCAACCTAACTCAAGAACGAAGGCCTCAAAAACAACATTTAAGATTCATCAACTTTCAACTTTCTAGAACGAACTTCACTGAAATAAATGTGATTAGCACGTGGGTGAATAACTCAATTCTATGAAAGACTCACATACCTCGTAGGGATCACGCCTTGTCAAAATCAATGAGCCTAACTTCAAGAAACTGACAATTCCTCGCTCCTTCTCCTATTTTCTCCTCTTCTTTTCTCTTCTTTAAAAACTCTAACTCCTACAGTTGTACACATTATTTACATTTTTACTAAACAAGAAAGAAACTCGCTCTTTGACACCAAGAGATAAGAGTTGATTCTTGGCGATGAATTGGTGAAAGGAATTGATGAGAGAAAGTTCTTGAACTAGGTTACGACCAATATGGAACCATATATCTTGAGTTTTTATTACGTTCACTCAAAAAAGAATGATTGTTGTCAACCTCAAAAATCTGATGTTCAATATCAAAATAGATGGAATAAATGTCTCTATTCCTAAATGTTGGTTGAGAGAAGTGTTTGTTCCGCTTCATCCTTTCAATAATTACATTGAATAAAGACAAATTGATCCACTGGTATTTCAATGCTCTATCTCTACTCCTCGAAAGATCACTCACAATCTTTGTCTCTCTTAGGGCTAGAAAGATAAGATTCTTAATACAAAGCCAACCGGGAACCTTGCGATTATTGCTCCTAATGCCTGGTTCCACTCAACTCTCCCTTTAGAGCTACCCTTGCCTGAAAGCAGAAGAGGTAGCTAACTAACCTACTCGAGTAAGTAGTCTTGTCCGAAAGCCTCAAGAAAAAAGTCTACTTAAAAGTAACAAGGTTTTGAAAGAAAGACAAACCTTAAGGCAACTATAGCTATGAAGGTAGGTTAAAGTGACTAGTCTTTCTTATCTGAAAGCAAGCAAGACAACAAGGGTGGGCTTAGGCAACTCGCTGGCATTACTCCCAGTTAATGTGCGACCAACCTTTCCTTCCCGGTTCTTCCTTGAGATTCAATCTCTTAGAGCTTAAGGCTCGTTCTCAACACATTATCTGTATGTATGTGTGTGTGTGTGTGTGTGTGTGTATACACTTTTTACTTCACTAGGGAGTTCTTTTGACTAAAACTATAACTATGAGTCTTGTGGTGATACAACGCAACTAAAATGATGGATCCATTAAAAGGGCCTTCTTGACGCAATGAGGAGTCCTTCAAGTGTAGGTATGATCCTATCCTACGCTGCTTACGTAGTTTATGGGAATTGAGTTTCTGAACTCATACCCCATATCGATGCTCAAAAAAACAATATATATATATATATATGTGTGTGTGTGTGTGTGTGTGTGTGTGTGTGTGTGTGTGTGTGTGTGTGT
>NC_028638.1:16380272-16401600 GCF_001406875.1 Solanum pennellii | reverse complement strand
ATATATACATATATATATAACTACATATATACATATAACTACATTTTAGTTATACTTTCACTCAGTCATATTACATACTCGTACATTCATTGTACTAATTCATTCTAACTACATCATTCTATTATGCAGTTAAGGCATTTAGGAAGCTTTCCATCGAGATCACCCGGTCACTCTTAGCTTTCAGAGTACTCCAGGCTTTAGTTCACTTTTAGTAGTTATTTAAGGTTGTCGTGGGTCTTGTCTCCGCATCTATCTTAAGATAACAGAGGATTCATAGATAGATAGTATTGAGAGTCTTTTAGTATTGCTATTCGAATGTTTTATTAAAAATATTACTTTCTTTCATTCAATATTTCAGACAGTTTAATGGAGTACTTTTACTTAATGATTTAATTCATCTTTTAAGTCTATATCTTCTTTAGTCGCTATTCCACTAAGTAGTCACTCTAGTCAAGCGTTCGCTTCCGGATCAAAAATGGTTCTTGAATGTCGGTCACGTCCAAGGTGTAGGCTTGGAGTGTGAAAAGTATTTGCTGATATTTATAAACAAAATCAATATTTCCAAGTAATCAACTTAATTTTTTTCTAAGTCACAGGTAATCATAATTAAAGACGGGTTTTCTATCAAACTTTTTTTGATTGATTAATTGCCAGGAAGCTAAATTACTTGAGGCTTTTGTATAATCTTCATGAAAATTGTCAATTAATTTACACGTTTCTTGTAATATGCATATTACATAAATAAATTGAATATCCAAATGCTACAAGATAGTCATTTGTTCAAAATATATACTAGCTACCTCCTTTCATTATAACAATATATATTTCCATAAAATAGAAAAGTCATACTTGTTGATTTCCAATTTCCATCTTAATGGAATAACAAATTCTAGACTATCGATCTACTAAGTTCTATATATAGATGTTACCCTTTCATTTTACAAATGTTTTGCAACTTGCATTTCTAAGCTTTCAATCACATGCTCCAATTCAATAATTTCCTCAACAGATGTGATTTTTTGTCTGAAGAGGTGAATTCCAGATTCAATATTAGCTCCCATTTCCTCCAAAGTTGCATGCATTGTCATGTTTTTCTCATGTTCATTTTTCCATTTCCTCTTAATCGATCGATAGCCATCAAGTGACCTCAACAATTGTTCAGAGAGTGCCTTATTTGTTTCTACCTTTATTTCATGTTTTTCTTTACTACCTTCATGTAATCTTTCTACTAAACACTCATTTTTCTCCTTTAATTCGTTAATAAGATCCTCCATTTCACTCACTTCATGAACCTTTTTTGATAATTCCGCTGCCATAATTTCTTTTTCCTTCCCTAAGCTCCAACACATGACCTCAAGCCTCTTTCTTGCTACCAAGCTTGCGTTTAGCTGCCTCTTTAATCTTTCTTTTTCATCGATCATTGCCTCATCCTGCTTCTTTTCCTTTCGAACATTATTAGTAAGCTTAACATCAGTGTAACACCGCCTTAGTTTAGATTCGGATAATCTCTTGTCACCAAAAGATTGACATTTCTTAATTCGTGTCCTAACATTATCAAGAATTGTCATCATAGTTGTCACCCTCAACATTCTCAAGCCATCTGTGTTATCTTTATTAGAAGCATCTTTATGGTCTTGAATTAACTTTAATAATAACTTAAAGTTTGCTGCAACACCTAAAAGAATAAACAAAACAATGAGAAAACATGGTGATCAAAATATTAAAATTATGTCTACTTTGCTTTGTAGTTAATTACAAATAGTTGAAATTCTTATAAATATATGTTGGTGATGCAAATTTTTTCTTATAATAGAATAAATGCCTTAGGTGTTGAACTCTTTTTTTCTTCATATTTATTGTTTAAGCAAAATCTTATTTAGATGATGGAGGAGTAATTAAAAAAAACAAGACTATAACCAACCAAATAGAGAAAGAAAATTATAAATTAATATAAATATAAGAAAAAAATATTACCTTCTAAAGAAGAGTCATTATAGGATTGTTCAGACGTTGGAGAAGGAACTAAATCATGAAATGAATTTTCCTGAACATTATTCATGGTACAAATAATGTCAATTCTATAAATAAGCAAGGAAAATTTGAATGATTATTATGAGGAAAATATTGAAATGAATGATTAATTTTGTGTGTTTTCTTTTTGTCTTTTAAATATTATTATAGAGATCCAAAGAAGATAGGTTGCTTTGCAGACCTTCTCTTTGTTTCTCTCTTCGTGTTTTCTACCCTTTGTACATGAGATTTTGTTTTTTCTTTCTCTTTCTTTTAGTTATTTTTTGTTGTTTTTTTTAAGCCCTTTTTCTTCTTTGTAATTTGTTGGTGTTAGATCATTAAGAAATGGTTGGCTCATGAAAGTTATTGTTGATAAATGTTTGGTAATTATTTAATGTATTCATTGACAGTTAGTTTTTTTGTTTCAAGTATGTGAAAGTATTGACACATAATTTTAAAAATAAACTTAAAAAAAATTGATATCAAAGTCATATATATACAAAGTACCAATCTTATCCTGTTTAATGAGCATTGGTGAGAATCTCACATGTCTTTTCCAGTTCTTTGCTCTATATAGTAAATAATTTGTTTATGTCAAGTAGATCCGGGAAATTCATATTATCAAGGGAATTATATAATTAAGTTACTACTTCTAAGAATTACATGTTATAAGTGTACAACACTTATACTTTACAATTAATTTCAGAAATTTACCTTTAGATTTGGCATAATTTGTAATATTGTGTACGTTAATATTAACATGACTAGCAAATAATGAAAAAATAATTGCGAAATTGAGAGAAAAGGGTAAATGCATACTTACATATAAATTTGACACGATTTTTCTTTTCGACACCTAAACTTAAAATTGTTCATACTGAACACTCAAAAATGTCCCATTAGACCCAAATATTGGTATGAAAAAAAAAGTGTTGCTCACTTTGCTTAGGAAGCATTTGTGAGTCTCAAATAATAGTTTGTTTATTTATTGGGAAAAATTATTATTTTCTCAAATCACTATTAAATCAGGAGGTCATAAAAGTTAAAGAAAATCTCAACTACACACTCTAATTTTACGGGTGTCCTATCACCTCCTGACTATTTAAAAATGAAATAAATGACTCATTAAACATTGAGTTGGCACAGAAAGTAAATGCATTCTCTTTGAGATAGTGAGAACCAAAAAAACAAGTAAAAACAATACGTTTATTATATTTTTGTTACAATTAAATAGTATTATATATTATTTATTTATTTATTTAAGCAAAATGACATTATTTTAATAGAGGATATTACTTTCCTTTTCTTTGGAGAAAAAGAATCAGCAGTCCCAATTCTATCTTTAATGGATGATAAATTTTATATTATTACTATATAGAAGCGTGATAGAGGATGACGACCAAGGCTATTTTGGTAGTTCTGTAATCAGGGTACTTAGGCTATAAGATGGATTCAATAGTTTTTTCTACTGTGGAAATATTGAGAACAAATTTGTTCACAACTCTTTTTGGACTTGGATATTGGGCAAATATCCATAGTTTCTAGCACTATTTGAGTATCTGACTATCCAAATGGTTGCTGGATTATTCCAATCCTCTGGATGTCCTGCAGTAGTTGCAATGGTTGGGAATTAGGTTTGCAAAGAAGAGGTTATTTATAATGGGTATTTAGAATTCTCACACTTCTGTTGGGATATTACGGGGTCATTAGTCGCATCAATATTATTGAAATACAAATGGGGTTGGTCGATGATTGTTCCTGGTATCCTTATTGCTTTTAGTGGCATGATAGTGTTCCTTTTGTTACCCGTTTATCCGAAATCCATTGAATGCAATAAAGATGAAGTGCTATCTCTAGGAAAAGAAGACGAGGAAGTGAATGAACCTCTCTCTCGATCAAACAGAGAGAGAAATCGGCCGTGGGTTTTAGTGAAGCACGGAGGATTCCCGAAGTTGTGCCATCTGGTCTTTGATCTTTTTTTTTGGTGGCTTACACATTTCTCTAATGTGGTTGTCGTACAACACTAACTGTTCCATGCTGCAGGAAAGGTCAAAAGTATTGTTGCACTTGGCTGAACTGGTTGAGAAACATAATGATCAAATTGCAACGTTTGAGACTTGGGACACTGAGAAGCCATATGAACAGGCTGCTAAGATTGGAGTACGCTGGTTGTACATCCCCGTTATTATGCTCGTAAGTAATAAATTCAACTAGAAAGAAAGTCTATCATCAATTATTTCTTCTCCCTGAAAAAAAATTATTTCTACAGGCTAGGCAGATAAAATTCTTGATATGACTATTCCTGCTGAAGGACCATATTGTATTCAAACGTTGCATGAACTGATTGAATTTGTTGGTTAGATTATCTCATGAAATTTTCCTCTCCTCGTGTTCTCTTGGAAGATGAGCCCTACTTTCACTTGTGGCAGAAATATCGTGTTAAAAATGCTGAGCAGACCCCTTTAACTACACTCTATGTAGAAAATCTGTTGCAGGAGGTAGCATCAAAATTTTCTCTTTTATTGCCCAAAAGAGTCGTTTTGCACAGTAAGTCAAGTTTCAGTCTTTTTGGTATCGTATCTGAGTGAAAGAATATGTTCTTTTTCTTTTCAATTTTAGAAAAATATTCCACAACAGTTGAAGTTTTTCATTGATTCTTATCAAACAACAACATATTCAGTGTAATTTGATGAGTGGTGATTGGGGAGGATAGTGTATACGCAACCTTATCATATAAGTTCGATAATATGTTATTTGAAATTAATTCTTGATTCTTGAATATATGATTTAAGTATGAACTTGGAAGCAAAGAATCAATGCTAATTCAAGAGAAGGGAACTGTTAAATGAATAACTATTAAGTTGATATGCCGGATTACTACTAAAAAGATATGCTGAAAATAAAAAGATCCTCTTTATAACTCAAGATCACAACTTTTTTCATCGGTTAATTTTAGCACTTTTTTAAAAGATATATAATGGATCTTTTATTACAATCTGTTTGTTCTTGTAATTTTTGAACTATATAACCCAAAGATAAATGGATTATCCCTCACCTCTTCCAATTCCATGGATATTTGCTGTCATTCCCATACCTTGAGAAGGTATATGAGCCTTATACTCATGGTTGTGTCCATGAGCTTACAACTGTCTGAATAAGTTTGCTTATGTCTGTTTCTTATAGAGCAACCATATTTGAGTAGATCTTATTGAATCCTGATGGTTGAGTTGTCAAGAGGCCACAGTTCATATTGATATGAGTTAGGTCTATTCATTTCTTCACCGTCGTCTCCTCAAAACTCCTCTGCTCTTCTGGTATTTCTTTTTCAATAATAGATGTAGATATTGAAAATTCAAGTTCATTTATTTTCCACCTCTCTCTCTCTGGTTTATGGTATGTATGCATTTATCAACTTTATTTTTTCAAGTTTACCTATTCTAATTTACGATAGAGCTATCTTTTTTTTTCTTCTTTACTCATTAATAATTAGAAATTGAATTTGTATTTGAACTGCAGTTAGCTTTAAACTCAGTAAGAACTACATTGAGGTACAATGTACCATATAAAGTCGGGGTTTCTTGATTGACATACGACAAATGGAGAGCTCTGACTATGCATCGGTCTCTCACCAAAAAGGTATGGTAACCTCAAAAAAACTTTCCTTGAATCTGAAAACGAGAGTACTTCAATAAAGAAAATTTGTGAGGAGCCTGTTGGCCAAGACCATTAATAGGTTTTGATTGAATAACCAATGTATAGTCATTCTTGATTATATCCATTAATTTCCTTATTTCGTATCATAGAATAAGAATCTATACTAAAAAAAATATTTGCGAGGTTATAGTTAGCAGATACTCTTAGTCATGGATACACTATAAGCTTCCACAAATGTTAAAAAAGACATCTAATATGTATGTGACAAAGGATCAATTGTACATGTAATGGTAAGTCCCAAATCTTACAAATTATATCAGAGACAATTAAATTTTGACCTTAATTAGCTGTAAACACTCGAGAAAAGTTATTTTGATACCATCATCTTTATATTGGCATTTTGTGATATAGCTTAATATCCAATGGCACTATTATGATAGCTAATTTATGTCTTCCTTTCCTCATATTACTTGCCACTGGACTCACTAATGGGTTCAAAGATTAATAGACAATTAAAATCCTCATTGTGGTCCATTTAAATCTAAAGAGTATGCAAGAGTGCTATGGTTTGTGATGTTACTTTTTGAAAATTGTATCTTGATTAATGTGTTTTACTTTATTATTATCCAGTTTGTTCAAGTTGTGTGATATATTTAGGTGGAATGCTTTCGATTTTTAGCCCTCAAAAGAAGATGGTTGTGTTATTCTTCAATATATAGAATCAGAAGTTGTTATCTTGAGTCAATTGAAGCAAGTTTCCAAGGTGGAAACTGGAAATAATCTGTCAAAACATGAGAAGGTTCAAAAACTTGTTATGTAACAGTGGTTAGAAGCTTTAAGTCGCACATATATTTTTGTCTAATGTATGTAAAAAATATAATTAGATCCAAAGTGTATATGAACTTAAACAATTATTTGTTTAATCAAATATGCTGCATTAGTATATTTATCAGATCAACAATAAAGTTGCCTAATGCATGTAATACTTTTAATCTTTATATTTGAATTGGATGTCGTTGAATTAAATTAATTAAATTTCCTTTTGCTAAAGGGCTGTTGCACATGTAATTGTATATATGTAAGTAGTAGTGTTGGGCCCGTGCTTAGCACGGACACATGCCTATCTAGTTTATTAGAGAAACTCATCGAATGAGCCGACAATGAAGAGGAAATTATCACTGGAAAAGATGAATTCGCTGATAAATTTGAAAATTCATACTTGAGCAAGCTCTTTAAAAATGGTTGTGCATAGAATTGTATTTTGCCTTTCATTCGTCAATTTTTTTAGTTCAAATCAATTGATTTAGATGTTTTCAAACTCAAGAACTCAACAATGGAATCCTCGTAAAGGATTCAATTTAGTCTCCAAAAATTAGTAATTGCAAATGAAGATTTTCATATTTAGATTCAAACAAAGAAACCCACATTTCTTTTTTGATTTTGATAGTATTGTACATCAATATGTTTTCTAGTTTTTGGCTCAAATCTTTACACCAAATTCTAAATCAATTAACAAGTAATGTATAGATTCCATACACCAAAATTAATCACACTCACATATTCGCACAAATTCGATGAGCACGATAGAGAACAATAAGTTTTATTCTTCAAATTTTTAGAAATTAATAAAGCCAAGAAAACAACCAAATGATTTTGAGCCAAGTATTATAGCAATCTAAATTTGATGGATCAATTTGTGTATATATAAATTTTACAAGTTTTTTTTTAAAAAAAAATTAGAACAAAGATGAAAGAAGGAACTAAGAATATACAAAAAAAATTATTGGCAGCTGGTTGTGCGTGTCCACCACTGCAAGTGATGAATGTGGGTGTTCAGTTTTAACGTGTTATTTATTCCATTAAAAAATAGTTCAAGGCGGTAATAAATCCTCTATGAAGTATAAGTGTGTAGTTGGGGTTTCGAATATAAATTGGAGGGTTTTAGACCATTTCCTCTAAAAGTTATAAATAATTTTCTTAAAATATCATATAAATTTAGAATATAAAAGATATTAAACTTTCATATACAACAAAACCTTAATAAATTAATATTGTTTGGACCATGAAATAAATTATTTCTAGATGTATTATTTAATCAATAAATTAATATTTATTAATTTAAATAATATTCTCAGATTTAACCTTGTGATTATGGGATAATAAGAGTTCTCCAAATGAATTATTGCAACAACTTTTATCGTAGGAAATTGGAAGGCTGATGTAGTGAGATAAAATGATTTATGAAAGATTAATGTTTTGGATGCTATCAATTTTGCAATGTAGGCTTAGACTACAAATTTAATGTTCAGCAAGAGACAATAACAAATTATTTTTGATACTACAGTAAATTTGTTTGAAGGATAAAATCTTATAGAACTTGAATTAATCCACTTGTGAAAACATCATTTATGAAATTGAGGTCATAATTACTTAAATATAATAGACATCAATAACCTATTGGATTACCATGTGAAAATAATACATGTTCAGAGGTCCAGAACTTAGAAGAAATTGTGGATCTCATAGAATAACCATGTTGATGATGAATTTGAAGATGATATAATACATTTGAAACCAGTTACGCGTAAGGAAACAATTATCGGATCTAGAACTCTTTGCAATTTTATGGTGCAGTTTGAAAACACAATATCAAAATTTTTGGATGCAAAAAGTAAAGTTAGAGATGAACTTCAACTATATTGAAAGTGTAACTGCAACACCTCAGTCTTAGAAAGTGCTAATTTTAGAAGGAACTAAATTAGAAATAGTCAATTTGAGATTTGTACAAGTTAGACTTCAACGGTGAGTTTTGGTTCAACTTCAAACGACCATAACTTTCAGTAAATGATGAGTTAGGTGGTCCATGTGATATCAAATGAAATATCTTTGAGCCAACACCACCAAGTTTGCTAAATTCTGAGTTCGGATGAACGAGATATGCCTGTTTGAGTACAACCTTTCTAGTTAAGAAAGTTCATTCATTTTAAGTAGGGGTATTTTTGCCTATTAATTACCCCACTATCCCCACACGTTTTTTCACCCAATCAGGGTCATAGCTAATTAAAGTTAGTTTACGCTAAAGTCTAAAACGTTTGGAAAGATTGGGCAAAGTTCAAGAAGAGGAAAAGGAGAAAAGCTTGAGGCGTTCAAAATTTCTTGTTATCTTTGAGGAATATTGCCAAGGGTTTGATCCTTTTCAGGTATGTAATTTTTCATAATGAAGGGTTTGTTCACCCTCACGCCAATCATGAGTTTTCAATTTCGAGTTCACCCATGAGATTGAGTATATTAAGTCCTTTGATGATTTATTACTTCACTCTTTAATATGAAGTTTTGATAAGATCTTAAGGTGAAAGTCTACGCTTTAGGATTTTTCTTGAGAAATTTTTAGTACGTTTTCATTGAATTGTGTTGGGTTTACGAATCTGAGGAAATTTTGAGTAAAATAATCAATTGTAGGTGGATTAGAATAAAAAATCAAAGAGTAAAAATTTGTCGGGTTTTCTGGCCAGGGCCTGGGGCGATGCGCCACTCATACGCTTGGGGGGCTGGCAAGTCGCACCTTTAATGTTCCAGAATTGGTGGTTCCATACGCTTGGTTCACCTGCCCCCCATTACTTTTCAATCAAACTGTCTGAGTTCTTTTAAAATGTATCTTCACTCTCTTCCTGATTATAACTATCCAAACTACATCTAATCATTGAGAAATCCTATATATACTAATCATAATTATTGAATTCACATTTCAAATTCAAGATATAGTTAAGAGTAAAGTTCAAGAGAATCCTTTGAGTCATTTTGAGAAGTCTTTTACAAACTTTTAAGACTTGTTTTAAGACATGGGTACTGAGCATGAGGATGAGTAGAGTTGAGATCATGTTTCCAAAATGAATATAAGGGAACTAAATATTTCCGAATGTAAATGTTAGGTTTATAAATGAGAGGAAATCTTTATTTCTAAGTTAGTTCATGTGGAGTTTCTAAGCATAATCTCTTTTAAGAGAACCTTTTGAGTAAAAATGTTAAAGTTTGAGGACGAGGAAATGTTTTTAGACATATGAGCAAGAGTTATATTACAGGGAGCAGTATTAAGCACAGTGTGGACGAGTTCATACAACTCAAAGTCCTTATGAAACCATTTATACCAACGTGGGTAAAGGGTCATACTTTTTAGATGATTTTTTATTGCTTTTTAAGCATAGCTTTGAGGATGTCTTATACTCTGCAAGTTGTAGGAGAGTTCTGGCAATGTGGTCGAGACGTTTTATCATCACATAATTCATAGTGATAGTTATCGTTAGAGAATCGTGAAAAGTTTACTATTGTATTTTATATACATTGAGTTATTATCTAACATTTTAAAAGCTTTCTTTATACTACATCTTTATTATTGCTTTATATTGAATTGAGTTGAGTATTTCTGAGTTGAGTATCCTTGAGTTCAGATAAGGTGAGTATGTTCTTCCCTTTTTATTAGTTCAAGTTTATGCTTGTATTTTAGAATTCCCCTTGCATGCTCGTACATTCAATGTATTGACGCAATTTGGCCTGCGTATTTTTATGATCCAGATACAAGTATTCAAGGTCATCAACAGGATCTTCGTTGATACCAATTTCCGTCCCAGTTAGCTTTGGTGAGCCTCATTGTTTTCAAAAGATTCCATATTTACTTTAAGTCTTGTTAGTATATCGTGATTCTTGTCTCGGCTTCAATCATAGTTATTAAAGGCTTCATAGACAATAGTTTTTTTAGAAGTCTTTTCCATTTCCAATCGTTAATGTTCAAGACTTGAGTTGCCTCTTTTTGCTAGTTGAATGGTTTTCTAAATATTCTGAATTATCTATTTTGAAACTTTTTGAGAAACCTTTACTTTTGATTTCATATAATATTGAGTAAGTCTTCCGCCGAGTACTGAGCAAGTTCAAGGGTTTGCTTAGGAACCATCAATAGTTCTCGAGTGTTAGCCATGTCTAGGGTATAGGCTCAGGGCATATGACAAAATTGGCATCAGAGCATAGATTTCAAGAGACCTAGGGGGTCGATGAATTTGCATCTATAGAGTCTTGGTTATCGGTGTGAAGCGAGCCACATCTATAATTAGGAGGCTACAACATTTAGGAAATATCTCTCTTCTTTCATACTTTTTTCATGCGATAAGTTTCTTTCTAATTTGTGCTTTCATGATCTTTCAAATCATGTCTCCATGAAGAGTTGTTTGAGGTCTTCCTTTTATGAGAAATGTTGATCCCAAGATCAATGGGTCCCCAATGCACCAGAAGTGCATCACCAAAGAGAGGTCACTAATTCTGAGTTTCAAGAAGCCATCCGGATGTAGAGTCAAGTTGAAACCAACCAAGTTGATCAACTGAGAGGGGTTCATTAAGATGTGGCTGATACATCCAGGATCCGTGAGTTCTTGAGGATGAACCCTACAAACTTCACCGGTTTAAGTGTAACTAAAGATTTGGAAAAGATTGTGGAAGAGTTGCAAAAAGTATTTGAGGTGATACATGTTGCAGATGTTGATCATGTGGAGTTAGCTGAATTCCAATCGAAGGGTGTTGCTTGAATTTGGTTCGACCAGTGGAACAAGAGTAGAGCTGAAAGAGCACAAAATTTGAGTTGAATTGTGTTTGAAAGTGCCTTCCTGGGGCGTTTCTTTCCCCTCGAGCTGAGAGAGGCAAAGGTAATAGTAAGTAGGAGTCCATGAGTGTGCATGAGTACAGACTCAAGTTCGCTCAGTTGTCCCATTATGCTCCGGAGATAGTTGCAGATATGAGGAGCAGGGATTGTCTCTGTTGTCAAGCAAAGAGGGTAAGGCTACGATGTCGATTGTGGAAATGGACATAGCAAGGCTTATGATCCATGTGAAACAAGTTTTTAAAAGAAAATTTTATAGATAAGGAAGAGTTCCACAACAAGAAGGCTAATACATCAGATAATGAGTCCGGGAAAAAGAAGGGTAATGCGAACCGGCCATCTTTTAAAAAAAATCCAACTGTACCTTCTCCATCATCTGCTAGTGCACCTGCACCTGCACCTGCACCAAAGTACAGAAGTGATTTTAGAAATCAGAATTCACAAACACTTCAGAGCTCGACCTTCTCAATCGCAAGATAGTGGGGCACAAAGGACGAACTAGAACCCCTACATGTGCTAGGTGTGGTGAAAACCACCCAAGAGCATTTTGTGATGGATTTACGGGTTGTTTCAAGTGTGTTCAAACATGTCACTTCATGATAGAGTGCCCTAAGAACATGCAAGGTAATGATAATGTGGCAGTAGAGCCCAATCTTCTTCAGCGGCTTCGGCAAACAAAGTTTCACCTAGAGGAGCTGCTTCAGGGACAAGCGGAGGAACAAACCGTTTGTATGTTAGCACCAGTCGCCAGGAGCAAGATAATTAACCTGATGTTGTCACTGGTATGATCAAAGTCTTTAATTTTGATGTATATGCATTGTTTGATCCATGTGTGAGTCTATCTTTTGTGCCTCCATATATTGTTATGAGATTGAGCCCTTCGGTGTTTCCACACTTGTTGGTGAGTCTATTCTAGTTGAGAGAGTTTATCTTAATATTGCCATCTCTGTTAATCAAAAGGACACCATGGCTGACTAGTCGAGTTAGACGTAGTGGCTTTTGATGTAATTCTAGGTGTTGATTGGCTGCATGTTTGTTGAGATACTCAAATTTCTTTTCTCCCACAAAAATTCCAGACCAAGGTAATGAGTTTTTTAAAACACTTCTTAAATTGATATGCTATGTTGTGTTAAATTGCATATTGGGTGTTTGAGCTAGGTGTAAGATGTTCCTACCTCCAGTTATATTTATAGAGATCTCATTCAAGGACTAATCCATGGTGGAGATATTATAACACCTCGGTTAGAAAGGGATAATTTTATAAAGTACTAAATTAGAAATAGCCAATTTAAAATTTGTGCAAGTTAGTCTTCAATTGTGATTTTTGGGTCAACTTCAAACGACCATAAATTTCAGTGCAGGATAAGTTAGGTGGTTCAGGAAATATCTTTGAGTCTTGTTTCCAACGCCACCAAGTTTGTTAAATTTCGAGTTCGGATATAGGAGATATGTCCGTTTGAGTATAGCCTGTCTAGTTAAGACATTTCATTCGTTTTATGGAAGGGTGTTTGGTGTTTACCTACCCCCACTAGCCCCACACATTTTTTCACTCATATAGGAAAGCTGATTAAAGTTAGTTTACGCTAAAGTCTAAAATTGTTTGGAAGGTTAAGGCAAAGTTCAAGAGAAAGAAAAGGAGAAAAGCTTTAGGAATTCAACATTTCTTACTATCTTTGAGGAATTTCGCAAAGGATTTGATCCTTTCATGGTATGTAAGATTTGATAATGATGATTTTGTTCACCTGTCACACCAATCATGAGTTTCCAGTTCTGAATTCATCCATGAGATTGAGTATATTGAGCTCTTGATTGAGTTCTTTAAGGTTTTGTTAATTCATTCTTGGATATGGAGTTTTGATGAGTTCTTGATGTGAGAGACATACGTTTATGGATTGTTCTTGATGAATTTTGACTAGTCTTTTGTTGAATTGTGTTGGTTTTACGAAGATACGGAATTTTTGAGAAAAACAATCGATTTTAGGAGGATTAGAACCAAAAATTGAAGAGAAAAAATTCATCGCGTTTTTTGGGCAGGACCTGGGGAGACGATCCACTAATGCACCAGAAGGTTAAGGTGCAAGAAATAGTGTTATGAAGTTCAGTGTTGGTGGCCCGCCCTAGGGTCTCCTGCCCCCGTTCCTTTTCAGTTGTTTGTCCCGTCTGAGTTCTTTTATAATGTATCTGTAACACCTCCATTTGAAAAAGGGTAAAAATTTCCGATTTTAAGAATGTTGAGCCGCCATTCCTATGGTGCGATCCATGACCCCTGGAACGACCCACGGACCGTAGGTGATTTCTTTGGTTGTCCATATAGTTTTTCCACGAAATGGTGTAGATCCACGACCATGATCAACAGACCGTCAATGTACCCACGATCCTTGGATGAGGTCCTTCGATCAAGGCCTCAAATTTTAGTTTTTGATGCCAAACGACGAACTAACATGATGGACCATCAGTTGAACCATGGTTCGCTGGTCGTCACCTCGTTGGTGTCGGTAGTTTAATTTTTAGGAGTTTTCGGGTCTTTTCCAAATTATTTATTGTGTTACTATATCGTTTTTTCCTTCACCTAAAGACCTATATAAGTGTTTTAACCCCCAATTTTCCCCAATTTAGATCGTTCTCTCAAATTTATAAAAGAAGAACAAACCTTCCTCTTAAAATATTTTTCTCTCTAGAAAGCTTGAACAAGTGGGGATCAACCTTTTCAAGTCAATTATCTAATTCCTCCATTAAAGTAAAGAAATTAGCATTAATGTATGATAGTTTTAATCCATGGATCCATTTCCTCCATGGAGTTCCTATATTCTCCAATTTACAAAGATACAATTCCCTAATTGAGTTAGAGTTTTCTTCCATGTCATGGTTCCGTTGATTATTAATTTAATTGATTAATTTATGATCTTTCAAGCATATAAATTGAGTTAAACTCATGTTTCATGATGACCTCCCATGGACCCATGTAATTTCCATGTTTTCCAAGTCATGACCATATGATGTGGATTTTGGATTATGAATGAAGATTTTTATGTATTCAAGCATGCTCTCATGAAACTTAGCTAGGTTCGAGAGAACTATTTGATATGTATTCACATATGTTTGAGAAAAATAGGTTGATAATTGTGATTGCAAGGCATATGTTATTCTATCCATGATTGAGTTGCATGAGATTGAGTTACAATGGATCGTTTGAGTGTGAATTAGCTCCCCATTCCCTGATTTCCCTTGATTCCTTGCATGGAAATATCTTTGTCTGTGTCTTTAATTGTTTCTAAAATCATCTTCTTACTATATATTTGTATTTTTTGTTTACATTCAACCTAGTAGCTTGTAACCGTTTAGCTTCTGACTTGTTGATATATTGTTCTTTGTGGGATTCGACCCGACCTCATAAGATGGGTTATTAGATTGCTAACGATCTCTTATTTGTTCAACAATTTTGAAAGTAATTAGAGCATTATCAATCTGCACCGAAGAACCTTCTAGAAAAAAATCGATGTTTTGGAGGTAACATAATTGTCAAAATTACATTCTCAAGTTATGACCGAAGTCAACTGTTCAATTTTCAAAAGTTCCAAAATGTGGAAATTCACATAAAGTCTAAACGAACGACCAGTTGACAGAGATGTTAATCCAATAAGTACAAATCACTTGGGGTCGCTATAGGAAAGATCTAATTATGGAAAGAACACAATAAAGAGGAAATGATAGAGAGGGTCATTTCGATTTCTCAAACAAATTAAATTCATGACACTTTATTCTTTCAAATTAAAAATGATAATCTCAAATCAATGATATTCACTTAGAGTTGGTTAGTATTGTTAAAACATCAACCATTAGATGAGTTTAACTCTCGATTCAAAGTTATAAGCTTTTTTCTTAGGTTTTACACCTTTTAACTCAACCAACTTAAATCCATGACAGGTTCTAATGTTCGCAACCATTGTAAATCAATTAAAGAAGAACCAATAAGGTATATAATCACAATACAACTTTTAGTCTGTAAGCACCTTTAATTTAGGTCAAGTTTTCATGGATTCCACAACCCTTTGTTGTGGAGTTTAGCTACTCGTGATAATTGAAGTAAAGTATGCGATTACATTCATTGAATAAGAACTTACATACAAAAATTAAGTCAATCACGCAAGCTTTGATTTCAAAAATCAAATAAATTTTAAATAAACTTCCATTATTCACACAAGCTTTAATGTTTGCAAGCATTATATATCAATTAATACGAAGAACCAATAAGGTATATAATCATAATACAAGTAGTCTGTAAACACTTTTAATTTAGGTCAAGTTGTCACGGATTCCACAACCCTTGGTTGTGGAGTTTAGCTAGTTGTGATAACTGAAGCGAAGTATGCAATTCCATTTATTGAATAAGAACTTACTTACAAAAGTTAAGCTAATCACACAATTTTTCATTTCAAAAATCAAGTGAACTCTTAATAAACTTCCATTCAAGCATAAAATGTTCTTAACTAAAACCAAGATAGTAAATAAACCCCCCAAAAATGCTATTTATATTCCTTAGAAATTTGATATTTAAAATAATAAAGTTGGCCCGCCAAAGTCCGCTCTATGGTTTGTCTGATGGCCCGTCATAAGTGTAGTGGCGGATCCAGGATTTTAAATTTGTGGGTGATCGCCAACAAATATAAAAGTTACTACGAGTCGCATGGTATAAGAGTATATACATGCATAACTATTGAAATATTATAGTTAAAAGAACTCTTCATTTCTTAGAATTCTTTTTAGAAAAAAAAAAATGAATTACCGTGAGGGATTTCTTAGGCTACCAAAATTTTTCAAGAAAAATAAGAAAATTGTGATTTTCTTTTAATCATCAAAAATTACATAGAAAAATAAGAAAATTTTGATTTTCTTTTAATCATAAAAAATTACATAGACTATATAAAAATCAAATTAAGTATAAATGGAGAAGGAACCACTAAATTGAAACCAAATTAAAAGGTAAGTCATAAAGAAAGAAGGAAAGATTTGATTACAAAATAGAGATAAAGATGACTTATGAAATAAATACTTGAAGCGAGCTGGTATCGAACCCTCGCTCAAGCATACAAGATAGAGCTTTAAGTTAGCAACTAAACCAACTCGCCTATAAAGCCTTTCGTTCACTGGGTGCTAATGTGTTAATATATCTATATTAATTATTTTTATATAAATATATGAACTTATGCCGGGATTAATGGGTGCTCGAGCACCCGATAGGATACAGGTGGATCCGCCACTGCATAGGTGTAACAGTCTATGAGTGACACTATCATAATTTATTAGTAGCTTTGTAATAATTCGGCAATCTAGTAAGTGAAACTGGAGCCTAACGAGTTTTGTTTTGAGTTTAATATGGGGTTTTGAGTTGCTTTAGCTGAGGTTGAGGGGTTGAGGGGTTGAGGGGTTAAACGTCAAGGTACGAATCTCCAAGGACCAAACAACGGTCATTGAGGAGGACCCTAAATCCTCACCCCCAAGATCGCAAGAAACCAAAACTCCACCAAAATATATTGACTCGCGGATGCGACCTACGCCACATAGGTCCATTGACGCCCCTGGATGGCCTCCGTGTGTCAAGGCCCCAAATTCCATGTTGTAAAACCAAACCATGGATAGCCAGTATGTCCTGTGGATCCACTCACACGGTCCGTGGGTGGGAGTTCGTAGGTCTCACCTATTTTGCTGTCAAGTTTCGGCAAGTGAGGGGTGGTTTGGTAAATTCCTTGTAAGGTTAGTTAAGTTAGGGGACTGTTATTATTGATTAATTAAAGTATTTTAAGGATTTTAAAGGTATTAAACTCCCTTTTAGAACTCATTATTTCAAAACACTCAATTAGAAACCTCATCTCCTCAAAATATTCTCTCTAAACCTCCATTGGAGAAGAAAAAGTCAAGCTTTGAAGCTCAAGATTTCACCTTTCTCATCCAATTTTTGTGGAGTTTCTTACATAGAGGTATGATAGTCTTCATCCTTGATTAAGTTTCATTCAAGGAGACCTATGAAAGATGATTTCAAGTTCAGAATCCTCTTAAAACCCAGGGTTTTTAATCTAAACATGGGTTTAATTCCAAAACATTTTTAAAGGTTTATACGTGATGAATGATGAATTATGAATTGTTGATTTAATGATGAATTATGTTGAATTGTGAAGAATTCCCTCATGAACCCATGTTTCCCTCAAAATAGAAAAGTGAATATATGTGATTTAGGTTGATTGATTATGGAACTATGTGAAGAGATTAAGCTTATATTGATTTAGTTTATTGTATTATGTACTATTCATGCCTAAATTTTAGTATTCTAGGGTGTGCTAATGAATTGTGATCCATGGCCTTTGAAATGCATTTTTGTATGATTATGATGAGAAGTATATGCCTGTAAATTCAACGAAAGTATAATGATCATGTTTAGAATGAAATGGTGTTGTGATTGAAGGCTTATTCTCAATTAACACTCATAAATGATGATAATGATAGAATGTGAAGGGTTTCTTCTATGTAATGTTGTATTTTCAATTGGTAGGCTTCGGCATACTTTTCTTGTATAAATGAAAGTAATGTGAATGTTGTATCTTGACTTGGTAGGCTTATGCATCCTCTTCTTGTATAATGAATGAGTCTTGGCTTAATGAATATGAATCAGTAGGCCTATGTCATTCCTTTCATAAATGAACTAATGTAATGGCGACTCTTGAATCGATAGGCCAATGACATTTCTTTCCAAATGAGTCAATGAGATAATGTACTATGAATCAATTCGCTTATGGAGAACCATGAATTGATAGACTTATGGTGTTCCTTTCATGAGGATTCAAGAGCTATCCTAATAATGAACCATGAATCGATAGGCTTATGACATTCCTTTCATGTGTAATGATGTACCTTTGGTCGATAGGCCAATGACATTCCTCTTAAATACAATAATGCAATGTGGATAAAATACTATATGAGAATGGAGGCTAAGTACCGAGTGTATTTGGTAAGATGGAAGCTCTCCCCACGTTAGGCTTGGGTTTTAATGAACATCTTTCTTATCCCATAACTATGTGCCTGTATATGTTACTAGCTATTGGATCCGGTTAAGCTAACATGTTACTGGTCCTACCTTAGGCAAGTAGACCACCTCTTTTCGGTGTGGGGGCATGAAACCGGATTCCATGTCAAGCTCTCATGATCTATGTCGGTTAAAGCTTATTCATGTGAGATGTGCACTGTGGTTTCTTGAGAATTTCTATGAAGTATGGTGGGTAGTATGGGGTGCCATCCATGCATTGCACAAGTAGGCTTTGAGAGGGCTATGGTGAGTTCTCTAATGTCTTAATGACTAATCAATGAATGTGATCTTAGTGAAGATAATGAATAATGTTGACTTAAATGCCTAATGTAACGATGCATGCTTTACTTGGATTGTATTACGACTTACTTTACTTGTCATGCATAACTTATGAAATGTTTATGTTCATTATGTATGAGTATGGTTTATAGATGAAAAGGAAGAAATGTAAGTTCACTTTTGGTGGTCTTAATATGGTACTTAGCGTGGATGGTGGTATGAGACACTATTCATACATTGCACAAAGTATAGCTTGGGGTTACTTGAGGTGAATGCTTTAATGTGATTAAATAACTCGTATGTTGTTTATGTTGTATCTTATGCCTCTTATACTTATGTTCATGATATTTTCTCAAAGCTGGCATATGCATGGGTTTTAACCAAAATTTCCTTTTTAAGCATAGGTTTTACACGTCTATCATACTTAGTACATTAAATGTGCTAACCCATATTCTTCTATTTTCTACAAAGTGTAGGTTCCGACAAGTAAGTTGAGCTCTTCTAGTTCAAGTTTGGATTGAGTTCTTCCAAGACTGGTGGTATGTCCTCATGGATTCGAGGATAAGTACTTTGATGTAATTTCATGTTTCTTATTGTATTAGACTTTTGTTGAGACTTTCTATTGTAAAGGGTCGTGACCCTACTATGATTCAAAGACATTTTTAGATGGTCATGTGAGACTAGTAGACTTTTGCTGTGTTTTTAAATAATTTTCGATTGTATGGATTTAAGGAAAAGTTTTAAATTTTGTACTGTTTCTATTATCTTATGTGATGATATGCTATGAGGCTTGTATGAGACTTTTGAGAGTATTGTATGTTGTGTCACGTTCAGGGTGTAGGTTTGGGTCATGACAAGCTTGGTTGGAAAATAATTAGAGGCAGTCTGCTTGACTGCCCATCACAGATGTGATAGTCTGTTGAATGGACCTTTAAATGCCTCTTTTTGATGATGCCACTATTTTTATCCAAGGATGAGCCTAACTGCCCATCAAAAATACGACGGTCCGTATGTTCTCTCGCTGGGATCTCTTTATTCAAGATTTATCCCCATTTTGCTTCCTTTATATTTTGCGCGATTTCCTATCTAACATAGTAGAAAGACACTAAACGACACTAATGTTGCTTAAAACTAGCACTTTTTCATAGTAAAAAACAATAAATATGTCGTCTAATGCGACACATCAATAAAATGTCTTGATGCAGAAACTAAAAAGAATTGTTACGTCAATGAATCATCTTTTCGTGAGAAAAATGAGGCACGACATCTAATATTGGATATTAGTGACTTATTTGACCAGCTACATGATGTGGTAGTATTTTCAAAGATAGAATTGAGATCAAGTTACCACCAATGGAGAATTAGGACTGCACACATTCCATAGAATACATTTAGTACTTGCTATAGCTACTAAAAATTCCTACTTATGTCTTTTAATTCGATCAATACATCGATAATATTTATGAATTTTATGAATTGTATGTTGAAGCCCTATTTAGACTCATTTGCGATAGTGTTCATAGATCACATCCTACTCTACTCGAGGAGCAGGAAGCAACATGAGTAGAATTTGAGAGTTGTGCTTCAAACTTTGTTGGCTCAACAATTCTATAGCAAGTTCTCTAAGATTAAGTTCTAGTTTGAGTCTATGGAATGCTTGAGGCACATGATGGTCATGAATGAGCAATTTTTTTAGTTTGGGTGAGGAGCACATATTTTTAGTTGTATGAGGGGTTCTTTGGCTGTCAAATGTATATTATGAGACCTATAATTTACCCATTCCACTTCCTTTCATTTCCCAATCTCATCTATTTTAAACCTTTTTCTATTTTTTCTTTCTCCTCGCAACATTTCCTTGCAATTTTTCTACTTGTTAACTCTTAAAATAATTTTATTTTTGTTTGATATTTTATTTTGTAATTTTTAATTTGATATCTAGTACCAGACTAAAGTCAGACTATTTCAGATTTGCACTGTGTACGTTTATTAGGGGAAATGTACTGCCTATCAAGAATTGTTCATACTCAAAGCTTGAACTCAAGACTTCTGGTTAAGAGAGAAGAAACACCATCATTTATTTGAGGAAAAAACAAATTGGATGCGTCGATAAAAACTGAATTTAATTTTAAGGAATTGAAGAAAGTGAAACTAAAAAAGATATCTTAAAATTTTGTGCCTTAATTTCACAAAATGTTCTTAAATATTTTTTCTATCTTATAAATGATATATATAAATTATGAGAACTTAATTTATTTTTTTTTCATTTTTGTGTTTGCTTATATAAGATCATACATTGATTCATTTTGATAATTCTTTTCACCTTATTATTTACTAATATTATACGTAAATAATTCACCACTTTAGTTCACATAAACTATAAATTGATACATATTTAAAAATATTACACACAAACAACAAACACGCACATGCACACACACGTGCGCGGGTGCGTATACACATGACTTTTTTAAAAAAAAGAAAAGAATATGGTAGATGTTAATCTTTTGCACTCTTGGTTCGTATATCCAGGTGTTTGTCTTTATATTAATCAACTTTTTTTGCATTTATTTTCTAATTTAATTTTTATTTTTATTTTAATAATTTCAAAAGTGTATTTCATGTTCAATTATTATTTATTATTTTTAATTAATTATTGTTGTTTATATATA
>NC_028638.1:16370188-16379431 GCF_001406875.1 Solanum pennellii | reverse complement strand
TATATATATATATATATATATAAATCAAAAATGACAAAAACTGAATAGCCAAAATACATACATTAAAAGAAATCAAAGTGATGAATGATTAACTTAATTAATGTTTTAATTAATTTAATTTTCCATTAAGTAGAAAAGTAGATTCAAACCAAATCATAAATAATCCTATTAAAAATATTGAGTTCCGACTTGAATTTGGTGAATGAAAATATGTTGTAGGAAAATATCAAATTTTAAAGAGCATACGAAAAAATAAAAATAAAAATTGGACTTAGGAGAGATAAGAGAAATAAATAAGACCTTTAGCCCATTTTTTTTGTAAATGGGACCCAAAATCCACTTGGCAAAGTAAATGAGGACCTCACACAAGTATTGTCTGCCACCTAATATCTATGCCTCTCATAGAATAAAATTTTTCAAGAATGAGATACGATAGATTTAGTGAAGATTGGGGTTGTTTGGGTTTAGACTAGGCTTTATCTCTTATCAAGGTTCGGAGTTTTTCCAGGTTACTACAAATGGTTTATGGAGGGGTATTATTTGATTGCAAGACCAATGACTAGATTAACTCAGAATTATGTTTCTTACCATTTCTTCCACAAGTGCAAGACGAGCTTTCTAAAGCTCAAGGCCTTATTGACTTCAACTTTTATTTTATTTGATCTTGGACTACATATTCTTTTGTGTATGGTTACTTTGTTACACGTCTGAAGTTATTGTGTAATTCTTTTTATGTGCCTATGTAGCTAGCTACTCATGTAGGTGATTTCTTGGTAGTGGATCAAGTGTATAAGTTTTATGTGGTGATTATCTTGGGGTATGATAGTTGACTAGGTATGGATTGACTATCTCTTTTATCATGAGGTCTTGGATTGTTTTTCTATGAATGTTACGTTGTCGGTATCCTTCTGATTGTGTAGAAGGCTACTCATGATAGTCATATGCTAAGGGGGAGTTATATCATTTTTAGGGCTTGGTGATTAGAAGGAAAGATGTGCTTGACTTATCATGCTTTTTGTTTGTGATAGTAGGCTAACATTCCTTCCCTTGAATTTGTTCGATGGTTAGCGAGTATTTTAAGGTATTTTCTACGACTTACCTAGATTTCTTTATGAACGTGACATTGACTTTGACATTAGGTTAAGTAGGGCACCTATTCCATTTCTATTCTTTCATGTAGGATGACACTCACTAAGTCGAGAGAGCTGAAGGAGTAGCTCCAGCCTCCAGGACATTCTATTTAAAGGGTTTATTCGACCTAGTATATTTTTGTGGGGGTGCTCATGTTTCGTTTGAGAATAACATAGATGACATTCTGTATGTGTATTGACTATCGACAGGTGAATAAGGAGACTATCAAAAACATTTATCCAATACTGCTTATTAATGACTTGTTTGACAAGTTATATGGTGCAATAGTATTTTTGAAGATAAATATGAGATCGATTTACAGTTGAGGATTAGGCCTACATACATTACCAAGACTCCTTTTAGGAGTTGCAACGACTAGTACGAATTCCTCGTTATGTATTTAAGTTAGATCAATACCCTGGCTGGATTTATGTGTGTTCAAACTATTTCTTTTGACTTATTTGTAATAGTGTTTGTTATGACATATCAGTCTACTCGAAGAGTAGGAAGCAGTGTGAGTAGCATTTGAGAGTTGTGCTTCAGACTTTGCGGTATCAACGATTGTATGACAAGTTTTCTAAGAATGAGTTTTAACTTGAGTCCGTAGCATTTTTGGAGCACATGATATCCAATAATGAGATTATAACGAATCTAGCAAAGATTGAGGTTGTTTGTGTTTAGACTAAACCAACTTCTCCAATCGAGGTTCAAAGTTTTTCTAGGTTACTACAGACGATTTATGGAGGGGTACTCTTCGATTGCAACATCATTGATTAGATTGACTCAAAAGAATATCCTTCGAGGGGTTCGACGAGTGCAAGATGAATTTTCCGAAGCTCAAAGCCTTATTGACTTCAACTCCAATTGCAAATCTTTCTATTGATAGTCATGCGTTTACAACCTACTTGGATGCTTTCGTAGTTGTTTGTAGGTTGTGTCTTGATCTATTAGAGCAGAGTTATTGCATATGTTTTTAAGCAGCTGGAGGTTCAAGAGAAGAACTATCCTACTCTTGACTTGGAGTTGACGGTAGTAGTTTGAGTTGATTTGAAGACACTATCTATATGGAGTTCATTGTAAGATCTTCACTGATCATCGTAGTCTTGGGTGCATTATTAGTCAGAAAGACCTTAATTTGAGACATCACAAGTTGTTGAAGTTGCTTAAGAACTACGACCTTAATTTCATCATTTTTGTAAATGAACTAGCTTAATACGCACATTCTGTTGTTATCTCATTCATTATCACACAAACATTGTCATAAATTAGAGCCGGTTTGACATTACTGCTAAAAATTTCTTATTTTTAAAGCTTTTTTAAATGGCTTTTAAAAAAAGTGCCTTTGAACAAAAGTAATTTGTGTTTGACTAATTTATTTGAAAAGTTTTTTGGATAAGCAAATTGTGTTTGACTAATTTTTTTAAAAAAATCCTTTTTGAGAGTCAAATTACAAAAAAGAATAAGTATCAATGTCCAAACAAAACTTCAATTTCGGGCCTGTTTAGATTGACTTTTGGTTTATGACTTATAAGCCCAAAGCCATAAATTAGGATTTCTAAATTTATGTCTTTTGACTTATTTTTGTTATTTTATAAGTACTTATAAACACTTTTTAACTTTATCCAAACACTTCAAAACTGATCTCATAATTTCATATTATGATACCATATCGCATGACCAAACGTAGTCTTAGTATTAAAATAGAAAAACTTTCTTTGACTAAATAATTTTAATAATTGTGAAGACTTATTTAATAAAAAATTGTTTCTCCCATCACTAAAAGGTGTACAATGAGAATGTGACACATATTATTCTTCCTTAATCAAAATCCAATTACTAAATTTCTTATTTTATTAGCCTCTTGATGTTAATTGTTAATATAATATATTTTGAAACATGCAGTCCCAGGCATTACCTTCCTCAGTTCGTTTCTGTTTCTTGCCATGACAGCTTCACCCTTCCTCGAAAGCACAATATTATCTACCTTACTATACATTTTTCTCTTTAATCATACCATATAATATCATATGATAAAATAAATATAAATATAATAAATAGTAGTAGTATCATTTTTTCTTCAACCAAAGAAGAAAATCACCATTAAAGACTTTTCCCATCAGTTTCGCCGCCCTTGTTGCCTTTCTTTCATCACAATCAAAATCCAATCTTTTTCTTCTTGTTTTCTTCCAAAGATCCAATTTTTTCTCTCCGATACACCCAGAAAAAGTGATATGTAACAGAATCCACCTTCCAATAATAGCAATTTCATTTCTAAAAATACTTCTAATGGATTTTTTGTGTTTTTCGTTTCACTTCCCAAATGGGTTTTTGCTTTATCAAACATACCCTTCCTTATCAAACTTCTCATAATTTTTTTTCTGAATTTTGGGATTTTTTAAAAACTCTTTTTTTTTTGTGTGTGTGGGGTGGAGAAAAGGTTAAAGATGAGTATAGCTAAGTCCCAGGTTTGGCAACCTTGTAAAAAGAAGAGGATTTAGCTTTAGGCATATAATTATATTAAAAAAATAAAAAGATTTCTGAAAAAAAGAAGAAGAGGGATTTGAAGATCTATAAGGAAGAAGATTTGGATTGAATAAGGGAGATGGGTTCAAGATCAAATAATGGAAGTGGAACTGGGAGGACAAGAGTGGGAAGGTATGAACTTGGGAGGACATTGGGGGAGGGTACTTTTGCAAAAGTGAAATTTGCTAGGAATGTTGAAACTGGTGATAATGTAGCCATAAAGATTCTTGATAAAGAGAAGGTCATGAAGCACAAGATGATTGGTCAGGTAAATTTTACAAATATATTTTCTTTGAATCTGATGCTTTCTAGTGTTGATCCTTTTTGTTTCCTGGACTTTTATCATGAATATTGTAGAACATGGTTGAACTTCAAGTTATCTCAGGTCTTAAGTTTGCGATATTTTATTTTCTTCATGTTTGACCTGGTATGTATGTATAATATTTGGCCTGAAATTCAAGTTGATTTACCCTTTCTTATTAAATGAATTCTAAAATCTTTTAAAAGACTAATTTTTAATGGTGATGCTGTTTTATTTATTTATTTATGTTTTATGACGTTTCAATGACAGCTTAGAAATACATGAATGATGCTTATGAGTTTTGCAGCAATTTGACTCCGACTTCTGAGAAGTTGTCACTTTAAAATTGATACATTCTACTCCTACATGTTTTTTAGTTTTCAGGAGCTTTAGTTAGAATAACCTTGTCGAATCTTTGTTGTTTCTGAATATTGAAAAGTGCAAATTGTAACATTGCTTGTCCTTTGCAGATTAAACGGGAAATATCAACCATGAAACTTATAAGACACCCCAATGTAATCCGGATGTATGAGGTTAGTATTAGCCTTTTATATCTAGCTTTTTTATTACCCCAGACCCTTCCCTTCCCTTCCCTTCTCTCCCCATGCCAATGAAAATGAAATAGTAAAAAATGCAATTATAAAGGAGAAAAAGAACAGGGATTCCAGTTAGTTCCTCTTTTGCTGATTACTTATCTTTCGGGCCTGTATAACCAGATTGTTAGATCAAAATAATTGGTGCAGTTTTCCAAGTACTGCTTCACTGTTTACCTGCTAAACAATTCAAACTTCTATCGTGTAGGTCATGGCCAGCAAGTCGAAGATATATATTGTTTTGGAATTTGTTACTGGTGGCGAACTGTTTGACAAAATTGTAAGATGCTCTTCCTTTAGTAGATAACTTCTATTTTCATTCATGTCATTTGCAACAGGAGATGTGTAAGCTTTCGATGTTTTGTTGAGGTTAGGCTAGTAAAGGTAGGCTCAAAGAAGATGAAGCAAGAAAGTATTTTCAGCAGCTTATCAATGCAGTGGACTACTGTCATAGTAGAGGTGTATTCCACAGAGACCTCAAGGTAAAGAATGAATAGTTCTCCAGGAGATTCGACAGAGCGAATGATAATGAAATTTGGTTATAATCCTTGCTTTTCGTGATTTACAGCCTGAGAACTTGTTATTGGATGCCAATGGTGTTCTTAAAGTTTCGGATTTTGGATTGAGTGCGCTGCCTCAGCAAGTTCGCGTATGACAACTTCTTATCTCTTGCAAAGTCACTCTTTACTCTATTTGATTGATCAGCAACTGCTGTATAAGTTTGTCAACACAAATTGCATAAGTACATAAGTTTGTTGATATGTCATTTTAGGAAGATGGACTACTACATACAACATGTGGAACACCAAATTATGTGGCTCCAGAGGTGCTCGCTCATAAGTTTGTCCCATCATTCATTTTATTTCTACATCCTGTGAGCAACAGTTTTGATTCTTATTTTTGCTTCTTGCTACTGTAGGTGATCAACAATAAAGGTTATGATGGAGCTAAGGCTGATCTGTGGTCATGTGGTGTAATCCTTTTTGTACTTATGGCTGGTTATCTGCCTTTTGAAGAGTCAAATCTTGTGGCATTATATAAGAAGGTGTGCTTATTTATTACTGGTCATTCGAAAATACACGTATTTTATACATTTCCCCTGAAAGAGAGAATGTTGAGAGAAGTGAATATTATTGGCAGAAGTCTTAGAATGACACATGATGTGCCGATTTGATTGCAGATACATAAAGCTGAATTTACATGTCCACCCTGGTTTTCCTCTAATGCAAAGAAACTGATCAAACGAATCTTGGATCCCAATCCACAGAGGGTATGTTTGTGTATCTCCCTCTCCAATAGAAAGGAGGAAATAAAGCAGTGAAGTTACTTGGTGAAATTTTGTTTACAGACTAATGTGTTTTACTGGCTCTTTATCTGCACTTGCATTAAGCTGCTCATTCATTTCCAAAGTTTACTCGGAATTTATCATTTGATTACAGCGCATCACAATTACCGAGGTCATTGAGAATGAATGGTTCAAGAAAGGGTATTGTCCACCTGTTTTTGAACATGCAGATGTTAGTCTTGATGACGTGAATGCTATTTTTGATGAATCTGCTGTAAGTAAACTTGTTTCTGCATAATGAGTCTGCCAGAATTTTGAATTTGTTGTTTAATGAGTGCTCGTGTGCTTTTCCACAAACACAGAACTCTTCGAATCTTGTTGTTGAGAGGCGGGAAGTACGGCCTGCTGCACCGCTGACTATGAATGCTTTTGAGCTTATTTCAACTTCTCAGGGTCTCAATCTCAGTTCTCTGTTTGAAAAGCAAATGGTATGTGTTGGTCAAGCTTATGATCTTACACACAGCTTCTCAAGTGGCACATTTTAACATTCTTATTGACATCAATGTTCAAGTAAATAAATGTATCGTCACATTTTAGATTGGAAACCATATGAATTTTTTGAAGTTTCAGTTTTAAGTTTTAACATTTGCGAATAATGTTGAGCCTTACAGAAATTACTAGTTCTAGGATATGGTAAATATGAACATTGTTCACCATTGTGAAGTCTCAGTTCAAATGAGTTACTGTTTAAAACCAAATATTGCATAGGTATATCTTACTTGCTTTCTGCAATGCACATTTGTACAACAAAAGCAACACTTTTTCAAACCCAAAAGGGAGAAACAAAAAGAATGAACATGTCGCACATACAAGTTTCATTGCTTGGTTTTCAGAAGGATCTAATCCAAACAGTTTTAAGCATGTGAGACTAATCTAGGTTACTTTTACAGGGGCTGGTCAAAAGGGAGACAAGATTTACATCGAGATGTCCTGCGAATGAAATTGTTTCAAAAATTGAAGAAGCTGCTGTACCTTTGGGATTCAATGTGAGGAAGAATAACTACAAGGTGATTGGGACAAGTCATTCTTGTGTATTATACTTAGGCTTGTTTGGAAATCCACCCTGGGTGTAATTTACACTCTCTGATATGTAATGGCTTGGTCACACCAGGTAATTGGGTGTAATTGGTAGGAGTAATTACACTCTCCAATTTTGAGGGGTTGGTATTGCTGGTAATTACAAGTGGGTTACTTTTTAATTTCTTCCTTTAATTTTTTATTTTATTTTTTTGTTTTAACTTATTTTTAATTCTATTATTTTAAATTTGTTTTTAATTATTCTAATATTTTCTAAACATATATTTTTTATTTTTTATTATTTATTATTTATATTTCATTTCATTCTCATTCTCAACCTTTACTTCATTTTATTCAATGTGGTTTTTCGTGTTATCTATTTTATTTGTTTATTCCATGTTTTTTTTCATTAGCATTAGTTTGTTAGTATTCTAATTTTCAAATCAAAGAGTAATATTCATTGTTGAATAAGGTTATAGACGTGCTTTTTCCTTTTCTTTTAAATCATATTTATGTACGTTATGTGAAATTTTGACATAAAAGTATTATATTAAATTTTTTATTTTAGTTTCATTTTTTTAGTAATATTGACTTGATATCTTTTTGGCAAATGTTTTAATAATTTTATGACATGATATTTATAATATTAATTTTTTTGTTAAACATGCATTTCATGATGTTCATAGAAATCTTGTACTTCTAATTTGGTTAAAGTATATTACTTTGTCAGCTATAAATCAATTTTTTTTTGTAATATTAGTTAAGAAAATATGTTTATTAGTTAATATATTAATAAAAGACAATATATACTTAAATATAATTTTATATCATTTATAAAAGCCCTTATTTATCTAATATAAATTTTTAGTTTTACATAATCAATTTTTATTTTTAAAATTTGATATAACCTTACAGTTCACTTGTAATTACATTGTGGCACAGACAAGTCATCGTAATTACTAGGTTGTGTTATACTATCCTAATAATTACATCAATTCCACTTACGAGGTGACTTTCCAAACAGACCCTTTGTTTTCTTTAATTTTAAGTCTTCCAGAAGTGTTGTGATTTGAATAAATGTTGCTCGGAGTTGTCGATAGGTTTTCAGGCAACTCTAATACTCATTTCAGCATTGTAATGTTCATATTTTTCCTTCCTAACAACTGCTAAGTTTCTTCAATCAAGCATAGTTATTAAATGTATGAGCAGTTGAAATTCTTTAGGATCTCAAAATTCCAATACTCTAGTTGGTTCATTGCTATTATTAAAATTTTATTCGCGATACATTTTTCTTCTCTTTTTCTATTCTACATAATAACTGCTCAGTTTCTTCAATCAAGTATAGTTCTTATATATATGAGCAGGTTGAAATTATTTAGGATCTCAAAGTTCTAATACTCTAGTTGGTTCTTTGCTATTGTTAAAATTTCATTCATGATAAAATTTCCGTCTTCCTCTGTACCAGATTAAGCTTCAAGGTGAGAAGAGCGGGCGCAAAGGTCACTTGAACGTTGCAACTGAGGTATGTTTGTTCGAAGGACCTTCAGGGTTGCTAAGTTTTTCATTGTCATTCAAACTTCTAATACAACTTCCGACACTGAGTCTGCTGTAGATTTATGAGGTGGCACCTTCACTCTACATGGTTGAGCTTCGCAAGGCTGGAGGAGATACCTTGGAGTTTCACAAGGTAAACCAAATTGGAAGTTGTTGCCTTGTTTAGTGATTTATTGACAGATATACATGAGACCTCTCTTGTGTGGTTTGCTAACTAAGTTAAGTGGAACCTCTAGTTGAAGTGAAGACAGATAGCTGGCTCTGCTTATTTGTGGATTTTGGTTAAATCTCTGCTTATTTGTGGATTTTGGTTAAATCTACTCAAGTACTTTCACTACTGCTATATGCATAGAAGACTTGACGTGATGTTTGACATTTGGTCTTACAAGGCAGTTCGTTGTTTTATCTATTAATCTCTAAAATGGTTATGTTGTATTGATGGAGTTGAGCTATGTCTATATCAGGTTTGTCCATGTATGTGCCTTTATGCTGATACAGTTAATCTTTTCTATACAGTTTTACAAGAACCTGTCCACCGGATTGAAAGACATTGTTTGGCAATTGGGGGATGAAGCAGGAGAGGAAGTAAAAGATGGTTAGTATAAATATACTATGATGACTGCACTAACTAATTACCTATTCGAGACTGTGTTTGGATATGCCGGTATTTGCTTTTTACTTGTATATATGATGGGGATTATTAGATGCATGATCTTCTTATGTGTCAGTGGTCAAATAGACATGAAGGTGGTCTCTTTTTTTTTTTTTTGGGGTGGGGG
>NC_028638.1:16368195-16369603 GCF_001406875.1 Solanum pennellii | reverse complement strand
GGTAGGGGGTGGCTGATAGGAGGAGCCTTGAGTTAGGAACAAAAATGATGCCTTTGTTGTCAGAAGAACAAAACCAATGTAAAAAAAAAGTGAGCGCTGTTACTTGTAGGGGCAGCCCAATGCATTAAAGCTCCCGCTATGCGCAGGGTCTGGAGAAGGGCCTGATCACAAGGGCCTATTGTACGGAGCCTTACCTTGCATTTCTGCAGCAGGCTGTTTCCAAGGCTTGAAGCCGTGACCTTCATGGCAGCATCTTTTCCCTTCCACACTGTTAATTATAGCTCACAAAGGTTCTTAACGGCCTTTAGTGGGGCTGTCAGCCAAATCATACATAGTGCATGAAATTGCGGTTAATGCGCTTCGGTAGAAGTGCTTACTTTTGTTTTTTCACATTAGGTTAGTTCTTCTGGGGATAAAACATCATTTTGGTTCAGAACTCATCTTTAGTGGATGTGCAATGTCTCCTAGCATAGAAAGTAGTCGTGTCTGATTGTGTCTCTTTCACGTGTCTTTCGTAAACAACCTCTCTACCTCCACGAGGTAGTGGTAACGTTTGCTTACACTCTACTCTCCCCATACCCCACTTGGTGGATTTCACTGGTTATGTTGTTGTGCATGGAAATTGCAGCTATATCAGAGGGACTCATAAATGCTTTACACAATCCCTCCTGTTCCCTTTCTTTATATGGAAAGAAAGCTTCAACAAATGACTAATTTCGAATTGCTAACAGCTAGCATCAAATTTATGTTTCTTTGTCCTTTTAATGGTGCAGGTATTGTCTCAACTTGATTTTGGAGTGTGAATGTGTGATGTCAGTGGGTTACCGATGTGTATAACAATGTGCTGCTGGATATTAGATACTGTTGTGCTGTTAAATGGACTTGTTTATTGTCAAACATAAAGTGTTTTAGCATCAAGGAGTTTCCAAATCAATGTTTTATCCAATGATTGAGGCTTGTGAACTTGAAAGAATAGATGCATGTTTTACGCTGCAATTATTGTAGTTTTATTTTATGACAAGATTATAAAGATCATTAGCCAAAATATATGCCTTTATTGAACTGGATGCGGTACTAAAATGTTTTCTATATCGTTTTGCTCGATCCAATATTTGGATTGCTAATTTTTTTTTTTTTACAGAAATATGTTACAAGCTAATTTGCCCCTAAAAATAATCAGTCGCTGTTTCTAAACAGAGGGTACTTGTTACTCTTTACATTGCAATTTGCCACTTCCCTTTTAAGGATTTCTCTAAAGCTTTACGTTGGAAATTTTACGAAAAAACTAGATAACTAGACATACATGATGACCTTTCATCTTTATTAAAAGACAATTGGCCTTTACTATTTATGAAGGCAAATGCCCCTTATATAGACATACATGATGACCTTTCATCTTTATTAAAAG
>NC_028638.1:16302007-16358195 GCF_001406875.1 Solanum pennellii | reverse complement strand
TAAATAAAACACACCTCTTCCACTACTCTCTTCTCTCTCATAATCCGCTTCCACCCCACATTGACATACTTCATTACCCTATATACTATTATTACCTCTACATGTGAATTGACTTTTATATAATGTATCTAGAATAAATTACCCTTATATTTGTAATACACTTATCTAGACATATTTGTAGGTTCCAAAATTTGGTAGGATATTAATATTACAAATTAGAGTATATCTAAGTAATTAAATTCTTAATTAGTAGGATTTATGTAAATTCCTGAAATTTTATCATATAACTAAAAACCTTAAATTTCTTAAACATTTTAAAAAAAAACAATTAATCAAAAAGGCCCAAATAGGTCTATTTATTTTGAATTAAAGTAGGAGCACTATTTAAAAGAAAAGACTCTTTTTTTTTAAAAAAAATAAAATAAATATAAAACTAGTTTTTGTCTGTTATTTTTGGATAATAATAAAATAAAAAAAGATATTTCTGAATATAAAAATGTGACATTCTTTTTTAAATCAATTAATAAGAAAAACAAACAAAGATTGGTAGATCATCAATCATGTAAAAAAAAGGCGAAATGATCTGGTGGACCCTTATACTTGTATCAGTTTGTATTCTGGACCCTCCTACTTAATCATTTGTCATTGAGCCCTTAAACTCAATTAAAATGAGACTTTTAAGCCCCTCCAACCATGTGTGTAGCTCACTCTCCTTTACATGAATGACATGTCATATCCATATCAGATATATTAATGTCATGTCATAATTATTTCATAACTATTTTTAAAAATTATTAATCAAAATTATTTAATAAAAAATAAAATAATAAAACCTTAATTTATTCTTTAGAGTATTATTTTACCATTTTTTGTTCAACTTTTTCTTGAGCTTCATTACTCCAATTTCACGTTTTGCATTTTCATATGTTTTTATATGTTATGTTTGACCAATTAATATGTTTGTTTAATGATAGAAAAAGTGGTGAAGCTGTTAATGGAAAAAAAAAATCTCTTCCAATTTCCAATTGCATTGCCAAAAACCATAAAGAAATTTCATGCCAAATCCAATTTTTTTTTCGTTCTTCATAATCATTTTCAGCCATATTCATCCCAGACACAACCTTTTTCTTTCTTTTTTCAGAATCTATTAACATCAACTTACCAGATCCTGGGTATAACTTGAGTCCATTAATTCACTGCGGAAGGAGAAAGTGACATTAGTGGTATTCATTGAAGCACTGAAACACAGTGGTGAGAGAGAAGCGGCGTTGGCGTCTGAGCGCTGAATTGTTGTCGCCAGAGACCACTATTTCACAACGGAGTAAGGGAGAGAGAGGCGGCACTGGTCAATGTATAGGAGAACTAGATGGGTGAGGGTGCGAGGTGATGGCGGTGTAGAGTTTTTTGGGCCAGATCTGGTGGTGGGATGACTCAGGTTGTTGATTTTGTGGAGGTTGGAGGAGGAAAGGAAAATGGTGATGGTGTGCGGTGGAGATGTAGACAGGTGAGGGAGAGAGTATAACGATTCCGTCGACAAAAATGGCGACGACGGTGTGATGACTTTCTCCATAGATTTTGGATGAAGATGGCGAAAAGGATGGGATAGTTGATGAAGATCGAAGAAGAAGGAATTTTTTATTAATTGTTTTTTAAAAAATTATTTATTTTATAATTTTAATTTTTGAAACCCAAAAATGTCATTCACTCGCCTTAAGAGCGTGAAATTACACACTTTTGCCAACTCAGATATTTTAGTGTCACATAAGTCTGGTCACTGGTCAATGGTCAGAGGTATTTGTTAAATTGTATTTTGCTGAGTTTAAGGGCTCAGATGACAAATGATTAAGTAGGAGAATGCAGAATACAAACTGATACAAGTATAAGAAATCTATCACACCATTTTGCCAATAAAATAAAATAAAATATATGCATTAGCTATAGTGAGGTGAAGAATTAGAAAATACATTAGAATAACAAAGCAAAGAATTTACAAATAAAAAAGAAAAAAAAAAATTAGTTCTATCTAGTTTTTTGGCTTATCAAGTGATTGAACTCTTGATCAGTAGTCTTGAGCATTGATGACAATGGAATTGAAACTCCATTATCTACAAGTTGAATATGCCTTGGCTTTATTCTTTTATCCAAACTAAAAGCGAAGTACTGAGGAAAATCTTTCAATTCATCCAATTCACCTTCCATTTCTTGTGAAAAGTATTCAAATTTTGGCTGGAAATTATTCTGAATGCTGAAAGTGAATAGTCCTGGACATCTCAAAGTCATTTCAACAGCTTCTCTTCTTGTAAATCCTAAACTTACCAAATAATGAAGCTTTGGTATCAACGTATTTTCGACACTAGAAACGAGTAATATTGGATCTTGATAAGCTAAATGATGTACATCTGTAAATCCAAGTCTTTGAAGATAAAACAGAGTTGGTTTAAGCTGATCTTTAACACTACAAATGAGTAATCTTGGACATTTGTTGATTACCTTTCTGAAATTGTCTTCAGGGACTCTTAACTCTTTTGAGAGGAAACTGAATACTGGGTTGAGTTCAGATCTTATATCTGAGGTTAAAATTGTTGGACACATTCCGATTATTCTCGCAAAGTCTTTCTGGTAAAGTCCTTTGGATTGAAGGAAAGTGATGATGGAATGAATCGCGTGTAAAGACGCGGTGTGAAGACAGGGGTTTTGGGATAGTGCTTTCCCTGAATCAACACCCATTATTTCTAAGCATAAGATTTTCTCTTTGAATTGCAACGAGATGTTCTTGTGTGTTGGTTGATAAAGTGGGTTGTTTTGAAGAATTGATTTTGGTTTTGTTGGTGATAAAAGACTCATTTGTTGATCTGAACATGATGCTGATGATGATGGTGATGGTAATTTCTGAGCAGAGAAACATAAACAAGAATGAAAAGATGTTGCTGCACTAGTCATGTTTGCTGTGCTACTAACTAAGAAGTATTTTGCAAGTTTATGAGAAAATAGATTCCTTTCTATCAATCTGTTGATTTTTATAAGGCCACTTGGCAGTTCCCTTTCAATTTATTGGCTATCACTTGATTGTGTAGATTGGATAAGCATATTCTAAACTAGGCTTTTGATGCACCATGACAAGTAATTGTAACCATCCGTTTCTAACAAAGGACTGATTGGATTATTCTATTCACACACAAAAATGAAAAGGAAATTATAATCATTTTAATTGATGTAACTATATACTTCAGTATGATTATGTAATTATACTTCGGTATGGTTGTAGATATGAAAAGTTGTGATTCCTATGAATATCATATATATGTTGTTTATGTAACTTGCTTGGGTATGATATTCGGAATTTATTTTTAAATACCAGATACCATATGGAATTAAACATATGTATCCCTTGAAATGTGGAGTGTGTCATAACTTGTCATTCCAAGTACTGAGATTTAGGTAGTTAAGGCGGAAGAAAAGGGTGAACGAGACCCCACGCTTCACAGCGACGAATCATGGGCGCATTGACGAGTCGTGACACAAGTTGTGGGATGCGTCGCAACCGAATTTCCTTTGTTTAGAGTCAACTTTTAATGTCTATAAGTACTTCCCTTAGGGTTTATTTTACACATTACTCAGTAAGAATATTCTGACATACGTTGGAGTAAAGGAACTTTTGATCATTTTTCCTAATTTTCGGATATTATTGGTACTGTTTGGAATTGTTTAATGGTTAATACAAGTTCATTTCTTCTACCCAACTTTTATACGTTGCTTATAATGAATTAGAAGAATCTTATGATCCGAATCTTGCAAGGATGTGAAATCCCATAATTAGGGATGTGGGAACCTTGATGAATTAATTGACATGGGTTAAATCAAATTAGTGATTCTTAAATGGCGAAGTTGCATGCATTGTTAATCTCTTTGCTTTGATTATCTTGTAATGGGTTGAAATGTTAGAACTCGTCATAAATTTTGATTTGTGTGAAAAAGAGGCAAATGACCAGGAAAAGAGATTAACAACAGAGATTAGAGGCTACTAACACTTATCTTTAAGATTTTAACTCTCCCAAGGATAACCAATCCAAAACAATTATCGCAGGTTAGTGAGTCGAGGATTCGTGAGTCATTTCAGGTTTAAGCTGAAACAAGTGTTATCCTCATTGCCTATTAGTACTTCGTAGACAGTAGTATCATAGTAGCATCATGTGAGAGCTCGTAAAACTTCATCTCATACTCAAATAAAGTCATGGAGCCCTGCTCCAACCTCAAGAACTGATCTTAGAGCCTATCTCTAATGCTCAGTGGGATAAACTTTGGCAAGAAGGCTTCAGAAAAATCTGATCACGACATTGAAATAGACCCAGTTGGCCTAGTCTCTGAGGAGAAATGCCACCATTGCTTGGTTGGCCCATCATGCTAATAAGCGGTGAAGTTTGCTCCTCTATACTCCATAAAGCCTAAAGTATATTGCCGCCCACACAACTAGTAAGAAACTCATGAGCATCCTCCCCATTCTCGCTAGAAAACCTCGATGGTGCAAGTCTCAATAACACTCAAAGTATCTTCTGCTCCTCTAGAGGCATAACTCCGACCATAATTATACCCCTAACTGGTACCTAAACATGAGGTGTCGCGGCTGAAGGCTCACCTTATGGGGCTAGTGCTACTTCAACTGTAGGTTAGGCTTACTGATAACGCTCAACTACACTTCATCCAATTATAAGTGTAGGTGATCGCAATCAAGTATAAACCCAACAAAGATTTGGGGTCGATCCCATATGGAGTGATACAATAGATAATTCAATTACGAAGTAAAAGAAGTGTTCCAGTATAGACATTATCGAAACAATATAATTAAGTTCTAGGGGTTGACAACTAGTGTCAATTGGGGGGGGGGGATTAAAGTGAGTGATTAACGACTACGAAAATAGGGGGTAATCAAGTAGAGGGGTCTTTGAGAATATGATCGATTAAACGCAATTTCTCTATATGGGTGATTATTATCTACTAAAAATGATGAATCTTAGTGAGTAGGCTAGGCTTTAGATGTAGTAGCCATCTCTCGATCAACTACCACAAATCAAGCGAGTTCTCTCGAACCTTGACAAACATAACAATATGAACAACCTAAAACCTTAATTAATCTACTCTTTCGAGCTAGATTGGTAGGATCAAATTCAGATTCACTTTCTCAAGCTGAATCAACAATAACCCAATCAGTACTATCATTAATTGAGAGTTTTAATTCTGAAACTTCTTTCCCAAGCAAGCTTAGAATTCTAAAGTAGAATTGTATTTACAACTACAATTCATGAATTAAAAAACACAAATATCAATGAAACTCACTTAAAATCAACATTTAAATCAATAAATACTAACACATATAAGCTAATTAGAACATTTAATCACATAATAACCCCCCTCCCAAGAATGGGGTTTTTAGCCACACATCATAAAAAACAATAAAATGTTACTAACTATGTTCTCGATCAGCTGGGCAACAAATCGTAAATCTTCACAGTCCTTGGAATCAATTCAAAATAAAAAACCCAACTTAAAATTATACTAAAAACAGTGTTTAGATTAAAAAAAAAAGAGATAGAATATGCGGGAACTTTTTCGGAACTAAAGAACTCCTTTTTCATCTTTTAAAAATCGAATTTATACTCTTCCAGATTTTCAACTTCTGAACCAATAGGCAAACTAAGTCGAGCATAACCAATCCATCCGGTGATGCGCCAAATTTACCCTTCCATCACTTTCTTGAAATGATTATTCACCATTCACTTTCTGTGACTTTAGGTGATCAGTTTCTCCATCACCTATCCAGTCAGCGGCGGAACATTTCATCGCCGAGTTAGCTTTTTCCCGGAATGGCCTTCTGGAAATTTTGGTGAGCCGATGAATCAGTCGGTGGTTTAGTGAGTGGTCTTGGCGATCACGAGCTGTGCCTTTCTCATTCTTTTCAGCTTACCACTCCTTTTTGCCCGGTTATATCCTTGCCTTGCTCCTTTGCTTTTATTTATGAAAATTAACACTTTAATATCAATTTAGAGCATAAAATAGGCATTTAAGACACTAAAACTATGATTACTAAGCCTAAATGAGTTGAAATCCCAGACTTATCAATGCCCCAACTTAAACCTTTGCTTTACCTCAAGTAAAGCTCAAGATCAATCACTTCAATGGCGATGCCTACAAATAGTGCTACTCAAGACATAAAATGCATGAACATGAGGTTCAATCTACTCACACAATGTTCAATTGTGCACTCTAAGTTTCAAACCATGACTAGACGTCATCAAATAGAATTCAAGATAACAACACTTGCTTCAAATGCAAGTTCAAGCTCAATAAGAGTATTCAAATGCCCTCACATCAAGAATGCTTCCATGTTCACACAAAGTTCATTAAAGTTTAAGAATTTTGGTATTAAAAGTAACTCACACACACTAAAAGATAAACACATGCATGATTTTTCCCATAGGCTTGCACGTATTTTCCAATCAACATGACATTAAGCTTAATCAAGATCACAAAGGTCTTTCAAGGTTTGTAACGGGGCTGAGGGTAAATGTCTGATTATTTTGGCTTAGTGATTTCTACCTTCATCAAGCATGACCTACATTTCACTTTTTTTCTCATTTCCCTTCAATCTTTTCGATTTTCACAATCCACCCTATGTTCTTTTAAGCATGACTTATTGAATACCCCATTTCTTTAATCCTTTTTACAAACTTTATTTCAACAACTATTTTATTTTTCGATCTTTTTCTTCTTTTACTTTTATTGTCTCTTTTTTTTATGTGGAGGGGTTCCATCTTTTTCAACATGATCCTTCAATGGCTAATTTCTCAAACTTCTTCACTTTCCTCCTTTTAAGCCACACCACCAACTTAGGCTTTGACCAAGTTGACTATTCAAAATGACCAATGCTTCATAAAGATTTAAGGTGGGAGAGAAAGAGGTTAAATGTGTTCAAGTTTCATCTAAAGAAAGGGTAGGCTCAAACGGTACCAAGCAAGGTTCACATTCTCACAAGGTGGTCACAAAGAGGTATAACAACAATTTTGGTTCACTCTCCACAAATAGTGCCTAAGATCATCTCTATTATTCGCCTATGCTAGTCGATTGGACAAATGGGGCAATTTCTAGGTATTATAAAGAACACATTCCAATACAACCTCACCATAAATGAAATTCAACACAATCATCAAATAAGACTCTACAATTTTAGTTACGGTGTAACAAAAGATTCATTTTCAACAACCGACCAGTCATAATGAGATTCTAAGAGTTCACATATGACTTATGCAACTCAAATTTACCTCATCGGAATTGCACACACATATCATTACATTAAGATCACTATTCAAGTCATCGGTATTGATCGCAATCGATACTCAAATTTTCAAAAGAACAACCACGTTTACAAACATCAAGAGGTGCAAAATTTCTGATTTGGGTCAAAACCAACGTATTCAAATTAAAAAGAATGGAACAAAACCCAAAAGTCGCCAATAAATTCAAAAATTCATAAAAAACAACAATATCCATAAAAACAACCCAAAAGAGGTAAGTATAAATGCACTCACCCCGCCAAATAAAACAAGCAATTGTATACAATTGCGAAACAAATAAAAAGTCTAAACAGAAAACTGAAGAAGAGTCAAAATCCCCCTATCAGGCTAAGCCTGCGGTGAACTCTGCACATCGGTGACTCCCTCAGTCTAGGTATAAATGCCAAACTCAACACCATACTTTTCTCTACTGGATCCACAATAGATGTATCTCGAAGTGACGCCTCCACATCAGTCTGCACCATCTCCCCCTCGAGGTCATTTGAATCATCGTACACAATTGCGTCTCACATGCCAAACTTCTCCTCATTAGTCTCGAGAGCCTCTCAGTCGGCATCATCGTCAGCTATACCAGAATCTTTGGTCATAGTAGCCAGAGGAATCTTAGAAATGGTCGGGTCTTACTAGCATCTACGATCTGAACTTATCGAAGGCAAAGACTAGGGCTAATATCTCCTTCTGAGTCTCTGTATAATTAGCTTGTAAAGAATCAAGGGTCTTTCTAGCATAATAAATAAAAAAGAACACAATATATTTCCTTTTTTCTAATACTATACTGCACCCACTGCTACATCACTTGCATCACACATGAGTTGAAATGGTAGCTCCCAATTTGGAGCAATCAAGATTGGATCTTCAATTAAGTTCTTACTAAGTACCTCAAATACTTTGACACAATTGCCATAAAACTCAAATTTCACCTCTCTCCAAGCGACTGCACATAGGTTAGCAAGTCATGGAAAAATCCTTGATGAGTATGTGGTAAAACCCTACATGTCCAAGAAAACTTCAAACTCCTTTGACAGAAACCAGATGTGGAAATTTCTTTATCACCTCACCCTTGGATTTATCCACTTCTAATCCATGCTTCGAATCCTTGTGAACCATAACTATTCCTTCCCAAACCAAGAAGTGACATTTCTCCCAATTAAGTACCAAGTTTGTATTTTCAGTGAGCATGTACTTTACCAAGGTACCTCAAAAGACATCCCAAATATAGAGAAAAATACATGAACACATCTACAAAATCCTCCACCATGTCATAAAAAATAACCATCATACACCTTTCGAAAGTCATGGGGTAATTGCAGAGTTCAAATGGAAGACACGTAAATGCATACGTGCCACAGAGACAAGTGAATGTAGTCTTCTCTTTATCTTCGGTGTAATCAAAATGTGGTTATATCTGGTATACCCATGTAAAAAGCAACAATACTTCTGCCCTCCTAACCTATCAAGCATTTGATCAATGAATACGATAAGGTAGTGGTCTTTTGTTGTGGCATCATTCAACTTTTGGTAAACCATGGAGATTCTCTACCCAATAACGGTTCTTGTGTGAATCAACTCATTTTTGCATTGTTTACCACGACCATACCTCATTTCTCTGGGACACATTGAACAAGACCTACCCATTTGCTATCGGAGATAGGGAATATTGTTCCAACATCTACCCACTTGATCACCTTTTTTCTTACTACCTCTTTCATCAAAGGGCTTAGTCGACGTTGATATTGTGTAGTAGGATTGTGGCCTTCCTCCATATAGACTTTGGGCATACATAACATCATGCTAATACCATAAAAATCTGATATTTACCACCCTATTGCCTCCTTCAGATGCTTCAAAATCTTTAATGCCATATCGACTTATGCTTCAGACAATTCCGTAGAAAGTATCACTAGTAAAGTTACCTTATCGCCAGGATATGCTACCTTAGGTGCTTTAGAAGAGATTTTAGCTCTAACTTGGATGGTTTTTTAATTGAAGATTTGGGTGCATGTCTTAAAACACGATCCACGGGTCTACCTTGCCTCGTTGGGTTCCCATATATGCCACATCAAGACAAGTAGCCAATTCTTGTCCCAAATATGTCATGACCTACCAATACTCTTCCCAATGGATCTCTGGAAGCAACATAATGAGATTACGTGATTATATCAACAACATTGATAACAAATAACTTCTTGTAAATTGTTGGCTATTTGAATGCGCGATAGACATTAAAGACTTATATCTTGTCATGAGCTCTTATAGTTAACTTCCCTATTGCTATGTCAATCAATACTCACCCAATTTCTATGAACGGTCGTCCCAAGATGAATGGTACTTCAGGATCAGTCACACAGTTTAGGACCATAAAGCACACGATAAAAAATAGTGACCCTACTTGTACTAACACATCTTCAACTACCCTTAATGGTCTAGAATCAGATCTATCTTCACTATGTAGGATGATAGTGGTTGTCTTTGGACTAACTAACCCCAACTTTTGATAAAATTATGATAACATGAGATTTATACTTGCTCCAAGATCACATAACTCACTAGCATAGACACTTTTCCCAATTGCAATTTGTACTGTGAAGCTACCCAAAACTTTCAACTTTGTGGGTACTATGTTCTAAGTTCTGGAACTTCACTCTTCAAAAAGTAATACTGTTTAATACTTAGTAAACCTCCTATAAAAGTTTGGGTGACTTCTCCAACTAACATTATATTTGTTTCAATAATTCTGTGCTCTTCTATCTCTCAGGCATTCCCAACATAATTAACCAAATCTGGATTTGACTAGTAGTACTTAGTCATGTGCTCTCCACTACCGCAAACTTTGCACAATCCTTATGGTTCCTATACTGCATTCACTTTCCCCATTTGTTACCCTAGCGTTAACTTATTGAGTTTATTTATTTTTAGGTTTTTCCAATCAGGTATGTTTGTAGTTAATGCATTTATATGATCCACTTATAGCTACATGTAGCCTTTTGCACAATAGTTTTGGGCGTCTCTCCATTCCACTTCGGGTTACTTTCTAATACCTTGTTTAAAAGCTCTAACAACTTATCCTATGTCATTTTGACAGGTTGTCCACCAACTCAACAACACTTTTGTATTATGCTCCAAGCCATCAATAAATGTGTGAAACTTTAATTGGTAGATAATGATGTGGGTACAAGATCAATAATTGTTTAAGCCTATCTTGTGCTTGATAGATCTTGTCTTCACCTATTTGCTTGAAGTTCAAAATTTTGTTTCTCAATCTTTCAGCTTTTCCTAAAGAATAGAAGCTAATAAAAATTTCCTCGCTAGATTGTCCATCTAATTTACTAGTTTCGATGACAACCACCGCATTGCTTCTCCCAATAGTGAGAATGGGAAAAAAAAGTCAACATCATGTAATAAAATGATACCCCCATTGGAATGTAAGTATCAGTTTCTCCAAGAAGTTTCTTAAATGCACTTGGGTTTCCTCATAAGGAAGGCTAGTTAATTGTCCACGAGGGAGCCTTAAGACAAGATCAGTATTAGGGATATATGCTCAAACCGTAAAAAAAGAATTTCGATAAATCTAATATTCCTTTGCTAACTCAACACCAATCCATCCCATAGCATAGTACCACCTCATACTTAGCAAGGATCCACTCCAACTCCTACTCCACTAGTCGATGCCAAATCACCAATATGCCCAAAATAACTAGTGTACACGTCAATCTATGACAAGGATAAGACCCAAAAATATAGGATAAGTATGAGATGAGTTTCACATAACTAATGACCATACTATGAGACCCAAGGGTTCTATATCAGTCAATAAGGAGCTAAGCCATCTAAAATGACATTGGAGAAATGCCAATACCTATCAACCCCAAACTATGAATGCCTATGGAAATCACTAGTATATTCCTAAAATATATCCAAAATTCTAAATAATATAGATAAAAAACAACCAAAACACCAAAACATAAGAATGATCTCAAAATACCAAGCCAATATGCTCGCAGTCCCGAAACCCTGATAAAATAACTTAAAACATGATTTCTAGTATTCAAATCAAGATAAACTAGGCAACCACCCTAAATTCAAAAATAAATAAATATATATTTGAATATAAATCAATCTAAAGAATGAGAATTCGAACCCTACCTTATAGTAGACTGTGCACACTCAAAATTTGAATTCCACAACTTTTGCCTTTCGTATGACCTCCGAGTGACGTAACACAATCAAATATAGGATCAAAAGATTAATAAATTCATTTAAAGACCAAAAACACATAAAACATAGATGGATCCAAATTGGAGTCAATATAAGAAATGTGGGACCCGCAATGTCAATTCTAGAATCAACTCCATTGAAAGGTCCAATTTAGCTCCCAAAGCTTGTATCCAAACCGGTTATAAATAGAGGATCTAAATAGTTGTTGATCAAGGTGTAAAATCCCATCTTATAAAGAGATAAATATTAAAAAATTTGCAAAGTTACGAGCTTGGGTCAACTTTAAACGACCATAAAATTTAGTACAAGATGTGTTAGGTGACCCATAAGATATCAAATGAAAGGTCTTCGGAATCCTCTTTCAAATGCCACTGAATTTTATAAGTTCAAATTAGGATGAGGGAGATATGATCATTTGAAATCTGCCTGTCCAGTTAAGGAAAGTTACCTAAAAATATGAGGGGTATTTTGGTCTTTTCCTTATCCGTTCAAATTTAAGCATTTTTAATAATTAATTAGGGGTGTAAATTGATTTGATTCTATTTTTCCAAACTAAATTACGCTTAGGTTTTTGAGAAGAGTTCAAGTAGAGGAGAAAGAGAGAAAAGCAAGACGTTAATCAAGTTTTCTTGCAAATAAAAGGTTTTTTCTCCAAGGATTTAATTTATAAGAGGTATGTGAATTCTCATAGTGTTGGGTTCGTTCACCCACACATAAATCATGTTATTTTTCAGTGCAATTTCGTTCTTGAAGTTGAAAAATTTGAGTTCTTGTGAGTTATCTTGAAGTTTCATTCATAATCTTGATTGTTGAGGTTTTGATTAGTTCTTCAGACAATTTTGAGTATTTGGGGTATTTCCTTAATGGATTATCGTATACTATTGTTGGGTGTTCAAATATAAGTGAGTTGAGAAGAAACCATTCGATCTTAGGTGATTGGAGTTAGAAAAAGAGAAAGAATTTGTCGAGAAGTTTTGGGCAGGAGCTGGAGCCCACGCTAGCATTGCGCCAAAAAAGTGTTTAGTAGTTTGCACCCTGGGGCGCCGCACCACTCAGTTCTCCACAAATCCCCTTCAGTAGTTCACGGGTTGGCGCCCCTCTCCACTTAGTGTGCTAGGGTCGCCAGCTCCCTACTCTTTCGTTCTTCTTTTCGTATGAGTTCTCTCAAATCGTACCTATGTTTTCTACTTGATATCCACACTCTAAGTTACATCAAAGTATTGAGATATCATCCATAACATGAGATCATAACCCTCAAATCAATAAATAAATCAAATTCGAGGTAGCGTTAAGAGTCATATTTTGAGAGTTCTTTAGAGTCATTTTGAGAAGTCTTTTACAACTAATTTTAAACTTGTTTCAAAACTTGAGCACTTGAGTTTGAGCATGAGTAGAGTTGAGTTCATTTTATTTAAAATGATATATGGGAGCTAAGTATTCTCAAGAATAAATGTTGTAACATTTCAGATGAGAGGAAACACTGATTTCTTAAAGAGTTCTTGAGTACTATCTCTTTTAAGATAACTATATTCAGTAATAATCTCAAACCATAGAAAGATCATGTTTTTCAACATATGAATTATTTAAATATTGGGAGTAGTATTGTGCACCGATGTGGGAACGAGTTCAAATAACTCAAAGTCCTCATAAACCATGTAGCCAATGTAGGTAGAAAATGTCATGCTTTTGAGATGATTCCTTATTCTTTTAAGCATAAGATAGTGGATCAACTTCGTTAGTTGGTACTAAACCCCGAAAAAATATAAGAAAACTTTAGATAGGCTAGATGTTGTATTATCACATAGCTCATAGTGATGGTTCTCGGTTAGCGAATCTCCCACAGAGTTTTTTGTATTTTTGCCTAAAAACTGAGTTATGTTGTATTTTATAATACATTGAGTTATTGTCTACTATTTTAAAAGATTTTCATTATAATGCATACGATTGCTTTATATTGAGACGAGTTGAGTGAGTTGAGGATCCCTGTAAGTTGTTTGTTCATTTCCAATTCAAACTTATGTTTCTTTTAGATTTCCGCTCGCATGCTTATACATTCCATGTACTGACGCCATTTCTCCTGCATCTTTTATGATGCGGATACATGTAACCAGGATTACCAACCAACACTTCGTTGATCCAGCTGAGTTCAAAATTTATTTGCTAATCCTTCTTGCTTCCGGAGGATCCCTTCTTTATTGTCCAACATTTCAGTTTGTTAGGATGATCGGGGTTCTTGTCCCGACACCTTTCATAATATTAGAGGCTTCATAAATAGATAGACATTAGTACTTCATGAGTCTTTTCATTTTCAGTTGCTTATGTTGAGACTTGAGTTGTCTTTTTGGCCATTTGGATGTTTCATTAAACATTTCTGAGTTTATCTTTTGAGACATTTGAGTTATAGTTTACTTTTCAGTTATATATTATTGAGAAAGTCTTCCGTTTAGTTTCCATCCAGGCTAAGGATTCATTTGGAGCCAACAATTGTTTTTGCGCTCCAGTAATGTCCAGGGTGTAGGCTCGAGGTGTGACAAACTTGACATCATAACACAATGATCAAGAGTCCTAGGGTGTCTATGACACTGTGTCTGTAGATTTTTAGTTATCGGTGTGAATAACTCCACATCTATAATTAAGAGTTTGCAACATTTATGAACTATGTCACTTCTTTCATATTCTTTTTACGTGATATAATTCATCTCTATAAAGTTTATTTCTAGTTCATGCTAGTGGGTATCTTTCAGATCTTTCCTCAATGAAGATTTATCCTAGGTCGTCCTACTAGGAGGAATGTTGAACCTCAGGATCAAGGGGTACCCTATGAACCATAAGGGCAACTCCGAGGAAAGGTCACTAATGCCAAATTCCAATATGCTATCCGGTGTTAAGCCAAGTGAGACCAACCAAAATGGGACAACAAAGAGGAAATCAACATGATATGGTTGATACATTCAAAATTGGGGAATTTTAAAGGATGAATCCTCCAGACTTCACTGGTTCAAGTTTCACTAAGGATTCGAACAACATTGTGGAAGAGTTACAGAAAGTTTTCAAGGTTATGCATGTTGTCAATGTTGAGCGCGTGGAACTAGTTGCATACCAACTAAAGGGTGTTTCTGTAGTATGGTTTGACCAATGGAAAATGATAGAGCTTAGGATACACCAATTGTGAGTTGAGTGCCTGTTTGAGGAGGCCTTCTTGAAGCGTTTCTTTCCCTGTGAACTGAGAGAGGCCAAGGTAAGGGATTTCCTCCCTCTTATGAAGTAATGAATGAGCATAGATGAGTAAAACCTCACGTCCACCCAACTATACCGTTATGCTTCAAAGATGGTTGCTGATAAGAGGAACATTATGAGTTTATTTGTTGTTGGATTGTCTCGTCTATCAAGTAAGGAAGGGAGGGAAACTATGCTGATAAAGATATGGCATGAAATACTGATGATCCATGTACAATAGGATGAGGAGGATAAGCTAACAGATAGAGAACATTTCCAAAACAAGAAAGTTAGGACTGTTGGGATTGAGTTCAGACGTAGAAGAGTAATGCAAACCAATCATCTTTACAACAAAAGAAAATGGGACATGATACATCAACTGGTAAAAACCTACACCAAGGAACAAATGTGAGTTCAAGAATTAGAATTTGTAGAATTTTAAAGCTAAACCTGCACTGTCGCAAGGTAGTGTGGCACAAGGAGGTAATGGGACTCTTGTATGTGCTAAGTGTTGTATGAACGACTCAAGAGTGTCTTGTGATGGATCCACTGGTTGCTTCAACTGTATTTGGATGGTCACTTCATGAAAGAATGCCTAAAAAATAGGCATGGAGGTGGTAATGGGGGAAATAGAGCCCAATGTTCTTTGGTGGCACCACCAGACAGAGATGCACCTAGAGGAGCTACTTCAAGGACAGGAGGAGGAATATACCGTCTATAATTTATTAATAATGTCCAAGAGCAAGAGATTACACTATATGTTGTCACTAGTATGATCAAAATATTTAATTTTGATGTATATGCTTTGCTTGATCCAGGAGCGAGTCTATTTTTTGTGACTCCATATGTTGCGATTAATATTGATGTTCTTCTTGAGAAAAATCTTGAGCCCTTTAGTGTTTCTACACTTGTTGGTGAGTCTATTCTTGTTGAGAGAGTTTGTTGTGACTATATCATTTCTGTCAATCACAAGAACACCATGGCTCACTTAGTCGAGTTAGACATGGTAGACTTTGATGTTATTTTAGGTATGAATTGGCTTCATGTGCTTTATGCCTCAGTTTAATGTAGAACTCGAGTAGTTAAGTTCTAATTTCTAAATGAGCCAGTTATTGAGTGGAGGAGTAGTTTAACAGTGCCTAAGGGACGCATTATTTTGTACCTTAAGGCCTGAAAATTAGTTTCCAATGAGTGCATCTATCACTTAGTTCGAGTTATTGACTCTAGTGTTGAGACACAACCTATCCAGTCAGTTCCAGTTGTGAGTGAATTCCAGAGGTCTTTCCAGATGATCTTCCTAATTTCCTCCTGAGAGAGAAATAGACTTCGGTATAGATATTCTTATTGATACTCGTCCTATCTATATTCCACCGTATTGAATGACTCTGCATGAGTTAAAAGAGTTAAAAGAGCAGTTGAAGGACCTTATTGATAAAGGTTTCATTTGAACCAGTGTCTCACCTTGGGGTGCTCCAGTCATATTTGTGAGAAAGAAAGATGGTTCTCTTAGGATGTGTATTGATTATCGCCAATTGAACAAGGTTACTATAAAGAATAAGTATCCAGCCTTTCGAGAATTGGTGATATTTTCGATCAACTTTAGGGTACCACATGTTTTTCTAAGATATACCTCAGATTTGATTATCATCACTTAAGGGTAAGAGAGAGTGATATTCCAAAGAGAACTTTCAGGACCCGCTACGGTCATTATGAGTTTCTAGTCATGTCTTTTGGTTTGACTAATGTTCCTGCAACGTTCATGGATCCAAGGAATTTCAATAGCAAATGATTCTAGGAACAAAGGAATTGCAATCGCAGCTAAGAAGCCTGCAAAATACGAAGGGTAATGAAGAAAGACCCCTATGAATGTGGCCTAGGCCTCATAATCTAAAGTTTCAGTATCTGAACTTTTATCGAGGCTGTTATAGTAGGAGGTGTTCCATTGTAGCAGCGTTGAGACCGCTATAGAAGGGTTAATTTCGAGTATAGAAGCGCTGCTATTACGGGGAAAAACCACTTTATGCAGAAAACCTCTTAAGTTTGATTTTCGGTATCATTTCTTAGGTTTTGAGGGGCAAGTTAGAGCCATTTTCTAGCAAAGAGGGGTGGTTGTTGACACCCAATTTTGAATGACCTATAGCCTATTTTAGATTGTTATTCGATTAAATATGTATTTAAAACTTATCTTTTATTTATTTAACTATAAAGTATCCATAGTTTACAAATTAAGATTATTTTATTGATTGTTAAATTTTAAATAACGATTTTTGTACTTTAATGATTTTACATATTTATTTAGTGTGTGTATATATATATATATATGAAAAATTGCTATTATTCATTTATTTATTTGAATATGTGTGACATTTTTTTAATTAAGTAGCCATCTATTTAATCTTCCTTCAAATTATTTAATCCATATCCTTTTCTTATTCAATTCTAGCCAATTATTTGTACAACTCATGTCTATTTTAGCAAATTTTTAGGTAATTGACTTAAATTCTAATCCCAAGCCTATCTTTTAATCATATCCATTCATGTCATCTTGACCCACTTCAAGACAAATCTCATCCCTCCACCTCATTTTAATGTGACAAAACAAGATTTATTTTTCTTTATTTTCTATTTTAATCAAAATCCCTAATCCCCGTTTCTTTTCTCCCTTCAACCGCCCACCACCGGCAACACCCTACCAAAAACACTAAGACGCCTCACTTCTTAGAACCCACACTCCTCTTCTCTGCTCCAACAACGTTCTAAACTCCTCTAGCGAGAATGAGAAAGTCACTAGCGCAACAAATTTTTCCTCTCACTACTCTTGTGGGTATCTACCCTCTCAAACCCTACCCACCACCGTTTGTATCTCACTAGATTTGGTGAATTAAATGTCACCAGCAACGAGTACGAATTCTTGTGTGGTCAAATTTAATGGAAACATCGAGAATCTATGATGGTGATCACAGATCTATAAAGATCCATCCGGGTATGATATTTCTAATTGAAATACCCATTTTTTTTATATGTTTAGTTCTCTTTGAAAAAGTTCAATGGAATATTGTTATTTCGATTACTGGACACTATTCTTATACATTATTGTATAAGATCATCTTTAAAATTTTCAAATCATGTCTTTTGGTTTTCATCCACATATTTTGTCGTCATTGTTTCATTGAAAAAGTTATGACGAATTTAGGATAACTTGTGTTCTTGATTAATTACTAAACATTTTATCTTGTTTTACAGTCTCGACCTTGAAGAAATATCATTTGAAATTGGTGTTTCTTTGGTAATTTTCTTTCTTCCTCTTTGTAACAGTTATATTTGTTAAATATAGAAATGTGAAATGCATACTTGTATAATTGACATCCAAAAGACGTGTTTCTTCTTTTATGATAAATTAATGCATTTATATTTGATACATTACTATTAAACTATGTTAATATTTAATCTCTGTATGATATACTCTTTCTTCATTTTCTTCTCCTACTTGATAGTTTTAGTTTGAACCTGTTTATCGTAAATTATATACATATTGCTGAAGCTCTCTTATACCTGTCCATTTCAGTTAATAATAATTTGTTTAAATATTTGATTGATTCAATACTTTTTATTAAAGTTGATTTTCTTTAATTTGTCACCCATATTTGATTCTTCTACCTTATATAGTATGACTAGATTTTTCTTTTTGTTTATTATTGAAACTTTGGTATAACAAGTGTAACAAGGAAAATTTTTCTTGATTTTGTTTCATATTTTTTTATATGTTTTACCTATTTTCTTATATAAAGAATACATCTCCTATCATTTTGGACATCTTTGATTAACATACTTTCTTACTCTAGAAAATATTTCAAAGAAAAAAGGCAAAATAATACTCAATCATACTCTCAAATTTTCTGAGGTTCTAACTCACTAGTTTTGATTTCATATCAAGTTTATTTGGTAATTAGCATCTTAAATAGTTACTAACCTTTACTAGAATTTTATTCTTTCATTCATCACTTATTTACAAGTAAGACTTTCATGAATAACATGCTCGCTCACGTATACCTTCACAAGCCAACTCGCCCAGGTCAGTCGTCTTATCTCTTTCTGAAATTTCAGATGTGTTTCAACTTTAATATCTTTGTGATTTATATTTATGACAAGTGAAACTTTGTTTGAGGATCTAGATGATCAATCTTGCTTGGTATGTCCTCTGTAATATTTCGTTATGAATATGTATCAATCTATGTGAGTATAACATGTATGCATATTTCTTTTAGAATCAGACCTTAAGACCATAGTATAGTGTATTTCATATTTTTGCATTGTGTTTGTGTGTCTTTTAAGATGTGAAGATGTGAATTTTGGAAATAATTTTTATCGAACTATCACGATCCAATTCTTGATTCATGATAATACCTACTATAATCCATAATTAGGCTAGCCAACCCATAGCATGGAGTGACATGCTTGTAATGGTATAAGAGAATAAATAAAGTGGAAGAAATAATTTCATAAAATAAAGAGATAGATAGAGGAAGCCAACCATAACCAGAAAGTCACAACTACAAAGCTTCTAATAAAAGAGTACAAGACCCAAAAGTGGACCCAAAATATAAAGGCTTTTCCCAAAATACAAAAGACAAGTCACTAAATTACAGATGGAGATAGGCATAGTCCAGAACACTCTGTGCTCTCCCTCAATTTTGATAGCTGGTGCTTGCATATGCATTATCAAACTTATGGAGAGTGAAATATCAATAAAAAAATAACATGTACTCACTAGGCATCATAGGCCGTCTAAGCAAGGGAAATATGAAATGCGAGAATTTAACACAACAAAGGTCAAAGAGCGGAATTCTAAAAAATGTACATGAGTGTATTAAGTAAGAAAAGGAAGTGAAATAAGTAAGAACTAGCTAAACCTAACTAGACCCTCATTAGCAGAAGGTACACTCGTGCACAAGTTTAAGTTAAATCTAAATGGAATAGGTCAATAGGTACACAAAATAGCTATAAACTAATAAGAGAACCTTAGGATACTTCAAGCCTCCTACGAACTCTAACTGTGGTAGAGTCACCTAAGGACAAAATAACATCACCCAGTAATTACTTAAAAACTAAACTAAGGGGTGTCCTTAAACTTGAAACGAGACTAAAAGGTGAGCTAGACTTAAACTTTGGTGAAAATATGAGCCAAGGAATTGATCTGTGATTGAAATATGAGCGAGGGACAAATTGTGACTAAAAGGTTCCGATCGAGGAATTAAACCTGATAAGATAGGATGTACACATGGGCCTCCAATATAAATCAACAACAAGGTATAAGGGCTTCAACCGTATAAAAGAACTCCACGACCCCAAATTCCTTTTCCAACTAACACAAGTCCAAACCTAAACATAGGACAATTCTAGATTCTCCAAGGACCCACTCTAGCTCTTACTCCACAACTTGAAAAGTTCACACTGATTTGGGTTGTCACCTTACTAAGGATCACATTAAAAGATCAAAGTATCCTATATCAATCTATTGGAAGCTAAGCCATCCGAAACTATGTAAGAGAAATTCTAAGGCCTATCAACTTTGAAATTTTAAAGTCTAAGGCAGGAACTAGTCCACACCTAGAATAAGCCTAAAAATACTTCCAACGACAATCATATACAGGTATAGTACAGACAACAATGTAAGAATGATCTTGGAAAATAAAAACAACATGCTAACTGTCTTGAAAATCAAAAAATATAGCTTAAACATGATTTCTAGCAAGCTAAGATTGATTAATTAGTTACTTATCCCCAATTCACACAAACCAACGTACCTTTACATTCTCGAGCTCAATCTAAAAGATGAAAAGTCATAGACTACCTCAAAGCAGACTACAAATGATCCAAATAACAACTCTATAGATTCACCCTTTCGTACGACCTGTGACCCTTTCACACTATCAAAACAAGATCACAAGATCAAGATGATTTTTTAGACACCAAAACAATATTAATCAGAGACGGACAAAAATTATAGTTATAACACCCCGGAAAAGTTTTGAACTAATACTCCAACAATCCTTCGTAGTGACTAACGTTTTGCAAAGGAATTTAAAGTTTCTTTAGTATTAAGTTCAGGTCACTAGATGTAGCACCTTGAGTTCTAAAAGAACAAAATTGGAAATAACAAAAATCTTAAATTTGGCGAGTTAAGCTAAGTACAAGTTTTGAGTCAACTTCAAATGACCATAACTCCTTGCACAAGATGAGTTAGGTGTTCTGTACGATATCTTAGGAAATATCATTGAATTATATTTCTAAATCTACCAATTTTGCAAAGTTTCGAGTTCGGATGAGTGAGAAGTGACACTTTGAAGTTAAGTTGTCCAATTAAGGAAAGCTAGCCAAAAATAGTGAGGGCTATTTTGGTCTTCTACTTATCCAATCATATTTAATTAATTTTTAGTAATATTTTTGGGGTCTAATCCTATCAAGTTAAATTTTAAACATACACCTAGGGTTTTAGTTGAGATTTCAAGAAGAGAAAATTGAAGAAAAGAGGAGAGGATCAAGCATTTGTCGAGATTCATGCGTGTTGTTGCGTAAATTTTCCATGGGTTTAATGCCTAAGAAATATGTAAGCTTCCAATAGTGTTGGGTTTGTTCACCCAGACGTCAACTATGTTATTTTCAGCGTAAGTTTATTCTCAAAAAGTTGAAGAATTTAAGTTCTTGATAGGTGTTCTTGAGGTTCATTATAAATCTTTTCTTGTTGGGGCTTTGATGATTTCTTGAGATGAAAGCGATTGTTTGAAGTGTTTTTTTGAGTGTATTAGTGTTTTTAGTTTGGGTAATTATATGTAAGGAAAAGTTGAGAAAACAAATTAATTAAAAGCGATTTAGGGTCAGAATAGGAGAGATAAAATTCATCGAATCTTTGCCTGAGGAGAGGCTGGTGCGACGTGCTCCAAATGCGCCCAAGGAGATGGGGAAGCGCACCTTCAGTGCACCCATATGCAGTCTCTGAAGTCAGGGGCTGGTGCCGCGCCTGTAACGCTCCACAATCGCCTGCCCCCACTCTTTTTTTCTGTCAGTTATCTTAAAAAGTATCTTCACTCCTTTTGATTCTAAACACTTTAAGATAATTCTAAAAGCTTAGAAATTATTCATAATATGAATTATAACCTTGAATTAATAATTCAAATTCAAGGTAAAGTTAAGAATATGTTTTGAGAACCTTTTGAGCGAGTCATTTTTAGAAGCCTTCTGCAACTTCTAATAACATGTTTCAAGACTCAAGTAAGTGAGAATGAGAGTGAGAAAAATGTATTCATGAGTCTACAATATCACTAGATACTTCATATCATGAACCATAACTCTTGAATTCATAATTCACATTCAAGAGAGAGTTACGAGTAAAGTTCAAGAATGCCATTGAGTTCAATTGTGAATCCTTTGAGATTAACTATTGATTTGAGCTAAATTTGAGGAAGTAAGTAAGAGAATGAGAAGATTTGTATACATTAGTTCCATGTAGTTATGTACACCTTCGATTCGAGTCATTCATGACCATAAATTTCGTATGGACTCCATAAATTTGAATATCATGGAGAGGAGTAGTATCTTCAAGGTCTAAGTCTTGAGTATTGAGTTCCTAACCCTTTTGATATTATATTATTAATCATGGTACCACTATATGTTTCTAGTATGCCCTTGAGTTGAGTAGTTCATGCCTAAATTTTGCATGAACCCTATGAGTTGAGCAGTCTTGAGATGTGAAGTATCTTTGAGTCCTTGAATTGAGTAGTTCATGCTCATAATTCCTCGTGAACCTCCGAGTTAAGAATTTTTTAAATGAGTAGTATCATTGAAGTTCTTGAGTTCTATTTATGGTTATTTGAAACCTTGCATTGAGTCGTTCACATCTATAATTCGACATTAACCATATTTTAAGAAGTCTTTTACAAATATTTTAACTTTGTTTTAAGACTTAAGTTTTGAAGTCGAGTAAAGAGTAAGAGAGAGTTCATCTTCTTCAAAATAATATATGGGAAGTAAGTATTCCCAAGAGTAATTGTTTTTACATTTAAGATGAAGGGAAACTGGGATTTTCAAAAGGGTTTTGAACAAGAAAGGAATATGAGATTTCCAAAAGAGCCTTTGAGCTAGTGTTTCAGTAAAGAGGAAACTATAATTTCCAAGATAGATTAAAATCTACATTTTGAGTAATTATCTCAAAGAAAAGAAAGAAGTTGTATTTAAAAGTATGAGCTAATTATCTTTATGGGAGTAGTATTGAGCATCAATATGGGGATGTGAGTTCATATTAACGCAATTCTCCATAAACCATGTAGCCACCATGGGTAAAAAAGGTCATAATTTTAGATAATTTCTTAGTGCTTTTTAGCATAGACTAGTGGATCCACTTAGTAGTTGAGGTTCTATTCTGATGGCGTGGTATAGAACGGTTTTTGGCAGCATGAGGTAAAATGTTGTACCATCACTTAGGCTCATAGTGATGGTTTTTGGCTAAGATAAACTCCCACATAAACTATATTACTTTATTACATAAGTAAAGTTGAGTTTGTTATTGTATTATTTTAAGGAACTATGTTGCTTTTAATGTTTATAAAGCTTCCTATATATTGCATGTGTATTCTTACTTTATATTGAGTTGTGTATCCAGAATTAAGTACCTGGAGTCGAATATCATATCTTGAGTTGAATATCTAATCTTTGAGTTGAGTATGTAATATCTGAGTTGAATATCTTATCCTTGATTACTTGTGAGTTGATGAAGTTTGAGTAGTTTTGAGTATCCTCAAGTACTCCTTTAGTTGAGTAAGTTTGACAAGAAGTAAGTATGTTTCATTTTTATTAAGTTCAAGATTATGTTATGCTTTAAAATTTCCCTTACATGGTCGTACATTACACGTACTGAGCCATTTGGCCTGCATCTTATTATGATGCATACATAGATATTCAGGATCATTAACAGGAGTTTCGTTTATACGTTAGGAGTTTTAGTTAGCTATAGTGATCCTCCTTGTTTTCGAAGGATTTCATTTACTTTTCAGTTGTAGTTAAGATGTCGTGAGTCTTGTCCCGACTTGTATCATTATCAGTTAGAGGCTTCATAGATTGTCAGTATAGTTGAGGAGTTTGTATTAATAATTTATTTTATTAATTTTTTTTAAATACTTATATTGCCTATTCATGGAGATTTGGATATTTTATATTATTCAGAGTTAACTTCTGTGTTAAAGTTTGTATTTCAGTTTCAAGAATTTTCTTCTATTTTAAGCTTTTGCATGCTTAAATTAGTCCTCCACTTGTAGTCAGCCAGGACGAGGGTTCGCTTGGGGACCAACAACGGTTCTTGAGTGCCGGTCACATCCAATTTGTAGACTCAGGTTGTTATGTCAAGTTTGTCACAATTTGAGTCTACATCCACAACGTGGCCGACACTCAAGAACCATTCCAGGTTCACAAGCGAAACCTCATCCTGGCTAAATACAAGCGGAAGACCAAATTAAGCATGGAAAAGCTTAAAACTTAATAAAATTCGATAAACTCAATTTTACAAAACTTTAACTCAAATGAAAAACTATGAATAAAAATAATATATTCAACTCTCCATAAAATAGACAAGTTAAGTCTTTAAAACATTTAATAAAATAAATGACTAATACAAATTTCTCAACTATGCTGACTATCTATGAAGACTTTAATTGATAATGATGGAAGTCAGGACAAGACCCACGACATCCTGACTAAATTGAAAAGTTAATGAAATCCTTTTAAAATAAGGATGCTTACCATAGCTAACTCAAACTCCCAAATGTTTCAGCGAAACTTCTTTTGATGATCTGCATCATGAGATGATGCAGGCCAAATGACTCAGTAGGTGAAATATACGAGCACGTAAGGTGATTTTTAAAGCATAACATAAGATTGAAATTGATAAAAAAGGAAACATACTTACCACTTTTAAAACTTACTCAACTCAAGGAATACTCGAGGATACTCAAAACTACTCAAACTTACTCAACTTAAAAGTACTCAAGAATAAGATACTCAACTTAGATATTAGATACACAACTAAAAAATTAGATACTCAACTCAAAGATATGATATTCGACTCTTGATACTCAACTCAATATAAAGCAAAAATACACATGCAATATATGGAAATCTTTATAAAAATAGTAAAAACAACTTAGTTCGTAAAGAAAATGCAATAGCAGACTCATTTTTACTTATATAATAAAGTAATATATTTTTTGGGAAATTCTCTAACCGACAATCACCTTTGTGAGCCTAAGTGATGGTACATCATTTTACCTCACGCTACCAAGGACCATCATATACCTTGCCATCTCTATAGAACCTGAACTACTAAGTAGATCCACTAGACTATGCTAAAAAGTACTAAGGAATCATCTAAATAGTATGATCATTTTCTGCCCATGATTGCTACATGGTTTATGGGGGCCGAGTTAATATGAACTCGTGGCCCATATCGGTGCTCAATACTACTCCCAAATATACTTAGCTCATATGTTTTTAAGACAACTTATTCTCTGGTTTGAGATAATTACTCAAACTTACATTAAAAACCCTGTTGGAAATCATAATTTCCTCTTTACTGAAAAACTAGCTCAAAGTCTCTTTTGGAAATCTTAGTTCCCTTTTTTGTTTAAATGTGAAAACATTTAGTCTTTGGGAATTCATAGTCCCTATATACTCTTTTGAAGAAATGAACCAACTCTTTACTCTTTACTCAACTCGAAACTCAAGTCTTACAACAAAGTTAAAATATTTGTAAAAGAGTTCTTAAAATAAGGTTAATGAAAAATTATAGGTGTGAACACTCAATTCAACTCTCTTAATGACCATAGGTAGGACTCAAGGCTTGGAACTCAATACTCAATAGTTTACTCATGGGTTTTCTCAAGCCCCTCTAGAGTCTCAGGACTTTCTCAAGACTCTTGCTAAGAAAAATCATCCATAAGGATCTTCTAAACTTTAATTTTCAACCACTTATAGTATTATGGGTAGTCAAATGATCAATATAATAACACACGAGTTAGAATATATTTCTATGCCTTAGCTCTATTGCACATTCAAGAGTATGAAAGAAGGGAAGCTTTTCTTAAATGTTTATAGTCCCTCATTTATAGAAATGTGCCATCACAACTTTAAACAAGATCCTGCTGACACTGCTTCATAGACACCCTAGGACTCTTGAACTCTGTGCTCTGATACCAAGTTTTTCATGACCCGAGTCTACACCTTGGACATCGCTGACACTTAGGAACTTCAATGATGCTACTCATTTCAAGAACGCTCAACTCAAAGGGTTCATGTGGAATTATGAGCATGAACTACTCAACTCAAGGACTAAAAGATACTTCACATCTCAAGGTTGCTTGACTTATTGGGTTCATGCAGAATTATGGGTACGAATAATTCAACTCAAGAAATTCATGGGTAACATTCAGTAGTCCCATGATTAGAAATAAAATCTTAAAGGGAATAAGAATTCAATACTAAAGACTTAGAACTTGGAGATACTACATGTCTCATTCTCTTAATTACTTCCTCAAAACTTAGTTCAAATCAATAGTTGATCCCAAAGGATTCACAATTGAACTCAAAGACTTTCTTGAACTTTAATCTTTCACTCTCTCTTGAATGTGAATTATGAATTGAAAATTTTGGTTTATGACATGTAGGATCTCAAGATGACAAGGTAGACTCATGAATACATTATTTTCATCATCATACTCACTCTTTCGAATCTTGATACAAGTTACTAGAAGTTGTAGAAGACTCTACAAAAGGACTCAAAGAGACTTTCTCAGTATGTTCGAAAGATTCTCAAAACTTAACTCTCAACTCTACCTTGTTTGAATTATGAATTCAAGGTTATGAATGATTTCTAAGCGTTTTGGAGTAGTTTAGAGTGAACGTACACTTAAAATGGGATCAAACCGGACAATTGACGGAAAAAAGTGGGGTAGGCAACCCTGGCGCATTCCAGGCACGTGGCGCTAGAGCCTAACTTCAGAGACTTCATATGGGCGCACTGCAGGCATGCTTCCCTAGCCCTTTAGGTGCATCTGGGGCGTGCCGCGCTAGCCTCTCCCAAGGAAAGTTTCGACGATTTTGCCTCTCGTTTTCTAGCCCTAAATCGCTTTTAATTGATCTCTTTTCTTTAAGTTCTCCTTATATTTAATTCCCCAAACTAAGTATACACTAATACACTCAATAAAAACTCCAACCAATCACTTTAATCTCAAGAAATCATCAGAATCCCAACAAGACAAGATTTATAATAAACCTTAAGAACACCTATCAAGAACTTAAATCCTTCAACATTTTGAGAATGAAATTATGTTGAAAATAACATTTTTGGCGTGTGGGTGAACTAAACCAATACTATGGAAGCTTACATACCTCTTAGGGATTAAACCCATGGTGAAATTTTGCAACAACACGCAAGAATCTTAATGAATGCTTGATCCTCTCCTCTTTTCTCCTCTTTTCTATTCTTTTCTCTTCTTGAACTCTCAACTAAAAACCTATATGTATATTAGGATTATAAAACCGAACCTAATAGGATTAGACCCCTAAATATTACTAAAAATGAATTAAATTTTATTGGGTAAGGAAAATATCAAAATACCCCACATTATTTTCAGTTAACTTTCTTTAACTGGACAATCTAACTTCAAAAGGTCATATATCACTCATCCGAACTCGAAACATGCTCAATTTAGCTGGAAAGATAATTAAAATATCTTTCCTAATGTATCTGGTAACACACCTAACTTGTCTTTATCTATGATTTATGATTGTTTGAAGTTAACTCATACTTAACTTAACTCTCCAAAGTTTCTGATTTTGCTATTTCCAATTTAATTCTTATTGGAACTCAAGGTAAATAATCTAGTGACCTTAAAACTTATGAAATTTTCAATTCCTTGGTAATATCTCATTCAGTATGAAGAACGGTTCAAGTCTTTGTTCGAAAACTTTCTAGGGTGTTACAATGGAGAGGAGTAGTATCTTTAAGTTCTAAGTCTTGAGTATTGAGTTCCTAACTCTTTTGATATTATATTCTTAATCATGGGAGCACTATGTGTTCCTATGAATCCCTTGAATTGAGTATTTCATGCCAAAATTCTGTATGAAGCCTATGAGTCGAGCAGTTTTGAGATGTAAAGTATTTTTTAGTCCTTGAGTTGAGTAGTTCATGCTCATAATTCCGCCTGAACCCTCTGAGTTAAGTATTCTTTAAATGAGTAGTATCATTGAAGTTCTTGAGTTCCAAGTATTGATTTCTATCTATAGTTATTGCAAACCTTGCATTGAGTCGTTCACGTCCATAATTCGACATGAACCATATTTTAAGAAGTCTTTTACAAATATTTTAACTTTGTTTTAAAACTTAAGTTTTAAAGTCGAGTAAAGAGTAAGAGTAGAGTTCATTTTCTTCAAAATAATATATGAAAACTAAGTATTCCCAAGAGTAAATGTTTTCACATTTAAGATGAGGGGAAATTGAGATTTCCAAAACGGTTTTGAACAAGAAGGAATCTGAGATTTCCAAAAGAGCCTGTGAGCTAGTTTTTCAGTGAAGTGGAAACTATAATTTCCAAGAGAGCTTTTAAGCTAATTTTGAGTTATTATCTCAAAGAAAAGAAAGAGGTTGTTTCTAAAAAGTAGGATCTAAGTATATTTTTGGGATTAGTATTGAACATCAATATGGGGATGCACATGTGTAGAAAAAGGTTATACTTTTTAGATGATTCCTTAGTGCTTTTTAGCATAAACTGGTTGATCCACCTACTAGTTGAGGTTTTGTAATGATGGCAAGGTATATGAAAGTCCTTGGCAGCGTGAGGTAAACTGTTATACCATCAGCTAGGCTCCTAGTGGTGGTTTTCGATTAAGAGAAACTCCCATAGATACTATATTACTTTATTACATAAGTAAAGATGAGTTTGTTACTACATTTTCTTTAACGAAGTAAGTTTATTTTAATTTTTTATAAAGCTTTCTATATATAAAATGTGTATTTTTTTCATATTGAGTTGAGTATCCGAGTTAAGTACCGAGAGTCGAATATCATATCTTTGAGTTGATTATCAAATCTCTGGGTTGAATATCTTATACTTGAGTACTTCTGAGTTGAGTAAGTTTGAGTAAATTTGAGTATCCTCGAGTATTCCTTTAGTTGAGTAAGTTGGAAAAGAGTTAAGTATGTTTCCATTTTTATCAAGTTTAATCTTCGGTTATACTTTAGAGTTTCCCTGACAAGCTCGTACATTCCATGTACTGAGCCATGTGTCCTGCATTTTCTCATGATGCAGACATAGGTATCAAGATCATCAATAGGATCTTCATTGATACATCCAGGAGTTCGAGTTAGTGTCACGGCCCGAGACCACCCCTAGGTGTAACCGGTGAATTTGACCTCGAAGAGGTCTTATACAAGCCCTTAGCATTCATAATACTATTTATTATAGAACAAAATGCGGAAAAAATTAACATATTTACTTTGGAAGTTCAACTTCACTTTGTATATGAAAATGGAATATATATTTGTTTCACAACATCATCTAGAAATAGGAATTACAAATTTGGGACTTAGACCTTACCTCAAATGGACTGTCTAGAGTAGGAAATACAACATGGTCTCTCAATAGAAAAAATAACTATAGCTAGAATCATAAAGTAGTGTCCTCGGATTTGAGGACTCACCAACTTGGAGAAATCAAATCCAAGTATCTTGAGAAATGTCCTCGAATCACCTCAACAGCCCGAACCTACATTTTTGGGAAAAAAGGAAGAATATATGGATTAGTACAACACACGTACTAAGTATGACTACTATGCGTATAAAACCGTTAAAATATGTAGAAAAGGAAATTTTGATTAAAAACATGCTTTATGTCAAGTAAAACCCAATATGCACATAAAGTAAAGGTCATAAGAAAAACCAACATAATATCAACCCAACATGTAAACATCCAAAGCAACACTAGTGCAATGCAAATTATGGGATCCCATAACCCTGTCAAAAGCTAAGCATCAACTTTAAGCTACATACTAAATACATAATCCATAACATCATGATCATTATAAGTATATCAGAAGGTGAAACCAACCATATTAAAAACATTCATACATAGCTCATAATACATAATCATAATCAACATAATCATATAAGAACACTATTACAACCATCTCTTAGAACCCCACAAGTGCAAGTGCAATGTGTAGGAGAAGTCTGATACCCTCTCTTCCACTATGTAGAACCCCTTAAGAAATTCTTAGAGATAGTTAATAACATTTTGTTCATTCATTCATTTAATTTTACATTTAGGGAAAGGTTGCCATAACCGACATAGACCATGTGAGTTACATGTAATCCGGTGTTCTACTCCCACACCGAAAAGAGAGGATCTCCATTTGCCTAAGGTAGGACCTTTAATACATAATCTATCTAGGTGGATCCACTAAGATATCATCCTATGTGGGCACATAGTTTAGGTATAATGATATTGCTACTAGAAACCCAGAGTTTTTACACGTAAAAGGTTTCTATCTCATGAGGTTTAGTACAATGGGGAGCTGGACTTGCTAGACATAAAATCCCCCACCTCACTTTCATGGCCTCTTGATGCTAAGCATTTATTCCATTTAATGGTCATCATTAGTCATTACATAAGTTCACATTAGCCTTTGTTAGACAGTCATGTCAACATCTTACCGTAATAGCTCAATCGGTGTTCATAAGTGATAACGATCCTTTCACTTTAGAAACACTAGAAAGTGAGCAAACCGTTCCCTTTACCATTACATTATAATCATGAGAACTACCTTTCAATCACATAACAACCATACCATAGCATACATACATACTTCCTAGCTAATTCAAGTGTACTGGGTTAAGAATGGGGAAACCTTGTCATCAATACCAAAAACACAATACATATAGCATTATTACAATCTAAGTAATTCATCTTTCATACATAAGTTCAATGAAGAAAAATCCTTCATGCCTTCTTGCCCTTCAAGGGCATTGATACTCCCATCAACCCAACAATGTATAATCAAAACATAATATAGGGTAATTCATGGAGTGATAAGATAACTAATATCAACATAAACAATTGGTATACCGATCATCTTCAATCAATCCACAATATCAAAACAAAGATTTAAGAAATTGTGAAAAATATGGGTCTAAGCAATATCAAGTAACCAACAACAATTTCTCATCATTATACCCCTAATAAACACTAACTAACCATAATAAATCTTAATTAATCCATAAAATTCGTTTAAGAAGGAAACCTATGTGTAAGAATAAAACCCTAGCTTTTTGGGAAACATTTGAAAGATTAATTTTAGAGGAAAATCAACCTTACCTTGTTAAAAATTCAAAGAATTGTGGAAGAAAGTTCATTTCTTGAATCCCTAGAACAAGCTTGCTCTTCCTCTTCAATGGAGTCTTGAGTTAGTGAGAGAATCTAACGAGAAGTGAGAGCAATTGTGTTTTTAAGTTGGGGATTTGTTTTGGTGTTGGAATGGGTGTAAAATCACTTAAATTCAATACATACTAAGCCCCTAAAATACCCAAAAAAACCCTCACTTGGTTGGACTTTCAAAATACAAGTGCAACTCGACTTTATTAACAAAATTATCATCGCGGAACTAGTCTGCGACGCGGAGGTGTTCCCTGAAATTTTCTAAATTAATTTTGCAACAGAAACTTACTAGATAAGGTCTGCGACGCGGACCAATATTTTGTTCACTAGTGGAGCTAGTTTGAGACGCGGACATACTCCAACTAGTTACTGGACAAGCTACCCTGGCAGCTTGTTGGCCAAATGTTTTAGTCCTCCTTAAGGACCCCTAGGTTGGTCCTTGGGGGTCTCACAAGGACGTTTTGATCCTAAAAACATTTTTTAACCTATTTAAAGTATTTTTACAAGATTTACCCTTCATACGGCGCTCTCAAGCCTTCACAAGACCTAAGAACACCTACCAGTTCAATTTCACTAGTTTCGGACATCATGGTCATTTCTTGATGTTTTAATACTTTCAAATAAAGTTAATTACATTTGTTTAGGTCTAGAAACATCATTTTAATCATTTTAAAGTCATTATTAATTATGTGAGTCTCTAGCCTAGGTCATTGGATTTTCGGAGTGTTTCAATACTCCTCCCCGAATGACACTTTTGCATTTTTCTAGGGAAGACAATGACTCCAGACTAGCAGCTCAACAACAAAAAAGTCAATGCAACTTCATATCATAAAATCACATAGGAACTTACTCCTCACATCCTTGTGCACCAAACTCATTATTTCACATAACCATAGAAGGAACAACCTTCTCCATATTAAATGAGCATCAACATACACATTAAGAAATCAATATGACATTTCTTTATCAAGACAACATCAAGAATGCTAATTACAACTCTCGTGAAGACAATATAACACAATATTTATAAGTGCAAGTAAACCATGAGAAACATAATTCATGAAAACTCAAAATACAATTTAAACATGAATTTCCACAAGAATCACATACAAGGAATTCATAACAAGTTCATCAATAAACATGACTCTCAATTTGTACTAAATTAAGAAAAACTACTAACCTCAACCTTGTCTAGGAGTAAGAGGAAAGAGGTGAGGATAACATGATTTTATGTCGGCCTCAACCTCCCATGCATCATCATCAAGTAGCTGGTTTCTCCATAGGCAACCTCTTTGTTCCTCATTAATTTCACGATCTAATATCTCAATTGGAACCTCTTCATAAGAAAGATTCTCATTCAGCCCCAAGCTTTCTAACGGGATAATATACACCGGGCCACCTATATATTTCTTGAGCATAGAAACATGGAACACCGGGTGAACTGGGACCAATTCATTTGGCAATTTCAACTCATAAACAACTTTCCCGACTTGTTTCAAATTTTATAAGGGCCCATATACCGAGGGCTAAGTTTCCCCTTTTTACCAAATCTCATTAGCCCTTTCATGGGTAAAATAATCAAGTAGACCCAATCACCTACCTCAAACTCAAGAACCCTTCTTTAGTTATCAGCATAAGACGTTTGCTACTTTGAGCCATTTTTAACCTATCCCTTATAAGTCAAACTTTCTCCACATCCTCATAAACTACTTCGGGACCTATTAGAGAAAACTCACCTACCTCAGACCACCGAACTGGAGACCTACATCTTCTCCCATAGAGAGCCTCAAATAGAGCCATGGCAATATTTGAGTGGTAGCTATTACTGTAGGCAAACTCAATCAATGGTAGATGGTCATCTCAATTACCTTTGAAGTCAATGACACATGCCCTCAACATATTATCTAGGGTGTGGATGGTTCGTTCCGCTGAAGCATTCTTTTGTTGATGAAATGCGGTACTAAGTTTCAAATTTGTACAAGTCCCCTTTGGAATTCCAAAAATGAGAGGTAAATTGAGTACTTTATCCAAAATGATAGAAAAAGGAACTTCATGCATTCTTAATATCTCCTTATGATACAACTTAGCATAAACTTCCGCTGAATATGTAGCCTTGACGAGAATAAAATGGGGTGATTTGGTTATCCTATCAATGATAACCTAAATCGAATCATATTGTCTTTGCGTATGAGGCAAACCCACAACTAAATCCATACTGACATCTTCCCATTTTGAAGTTGGTATAGCTATATCCTGAGACAAACCTCCTGGTCTTTGATGTTTGGCCTTGACTTTTGGCTAGAACATTGGGCCACAAAGTCCGCTATATCCCTCTTCATTCCGTTCCATCAATAGATCTCTTGTAGATCACGATACATTTTGCTGGCACCCGGATGAATGGAATATTGGGAACCATGGCTTCTTCCAAAATTTTCTCCCTCAAGCCATCTATGTTTGACACACACAATCTACCTCGGTACCTAAGTAACCCTCCTCTCCTTGGGAGAAGGACTCATTAGATTTACTAAGAACCAATTCTTTCAACTCCACCAATAGAGGATCAATATGTTGCTTAGATTCACCTCAACCACTAAGGAGGACTCAGAGTTATGATGAATCGTGAAACCACCCTTTGGAGATTCTTCTTGTCGGACACCCAAAAGGGCCAACCTATGCACATCATGTACTATCTCCTTTTTATCATCTCCAACATATGTGACACTACCCATGGACATTCTACTCAAAGCATCTACTACCACATTGGCTTTTCCAGGGTGGTAAAGGACGCTCATATCATAATCCTTCAAAAGTTCCAAACATCTTCTTGGTAGGAGATTCAAGTATTTTTGCAATAACACATATTGGAGGCTTTTGTGGTCACTGAACACATCAACATGTACTCCATAAAGATAGTGTCTCCTTCAAAGAAAACACAACGACCGCTAGTTCAAGATCATGTGTTGGGTAGTTCTTCTCATGCACCTTGAGTTGCCTAGAGACATATGCTATCACCTTGCCATGTTGCATGAGGACAAAACCCAAAAATACTAGAGAAGCCTCGCAATACATAAATAACCCTTCGGTACCCTCCTGTAAGGTCAATACCAGAGCGAAGGTAAGCTTATCTTTCAATTCTTGGAAGCCTTTTTCATAAGCTTCCATCCATTCAAAATTAACTTTCTTTTAGATTAGGGTAGTCAAAGGAGAAGAAATGGTTGAGAAGCCATCTACAAACCTCCTATAATACCTGACTAAACCCAAAAACTTTGAATATCGGTAGGACTTAGGAGTACGGGCCAATTTTTAGCCGTTTCCATTTTCTTCAGATCGACCTCTATAGCCTCACTTGAAATAATGTGGCCAAGAAAAGCGACCAACCTTAGCAAAAACTCACACTTACTAAATGTAGCAAAAAATTTGTGATCCTTGAGGACTTGCAAGACTATCCACTTGACTCATGTGATCTTCCTCACTCCTTGAGTACACCAAAATGTTATCAATAAAGACAATCACAAACGAATCAAGGTAGTTTCTAAAAAATCAATTTATAAGGTGTATGAAAGCCGCTTGGGCATTTGTTAGACCAGAATACATGATTAAGAACTCATACTGACCATATCTTTTTCGGAAGGCCATTTTCGGAATATCAAAACCCTTCACTCTAAGTTGGTGATAACTCGACCTCAAATCTATCTTTGAAAAGTCACTCGCCCCTTGAAGTTGGTCAAATAAATCATCAATTCTAGGGAGTGGATACTTATTCTTTATAGTGATTTTGTTCAATTACCGGTAATAAATACACATCCTATGTGAGCCATCTTTATTTTTCACAAATAACACCGGTGCACCCCATGAAGATATACTTGGTCCTATAAAACCCTTATTTAGTAAATCCTTGATTTTAACTTTTAATTCCTTCAACTCAGTCGGGACCATCCTGTAAGGAGGGATTGATATGGTTTCATATCCGGCAATAAATCAATGCCAAAATCTATTTCCCGTTCAGAAGGAATTCCGTTCAAGTCATCGGGAAAGACTTCCTGAAAATCGTTCACTATGGGAACTAACTCTAGAAGAAGAGTCTCGGACTCAAGATCCTTGACTCTTACAATATGATAGAGACATCCCTTAGAAATTTAATTACATACTTTTAGACATGAAATGATTTTATCTCTAGGGATTGAGTTTCTCTCCTTCCATTAAAAAATGGGATCATTAGGAAATTGAAACTTGACAATTCGATTCCTACAATCTATGGCGCAAAACAAGCATGAATCCAATCCATCCATAAAATGATGTCAAAATTCAACGTATCAAGTTCTACCAAATCAACCAATATGACTCTATTGGTCAATGATATGGTACAACCCCCAAAGACTCTTTTAGCAACAACGGAGTCACCCACCGAGGTAGAAACCGCAAAGGGTTCCTCTAAGATATTAGTGAGCACATTAAATTTCATAGCCACCAAAGGAGTTACAAAAGATAAAATTGGCACTGGGGTACAGTAATGCATAAACATTAATTTAAAATACTTGCAACATACCAGTAACAACAGCTGGAGAGGTCTGTTGTGAACCTTGGAATTTGAGAGCATAGAAACGATTCTTATTAAGAGCATCGGGATTAGGACCACTTGCTTGAGCTTGAGTATTTTCCCTTCCTTGAACCTTTAACATCGATAAATCTCTCTTCATGTGACCACTCTTCCCACATTTGAAGCAACTATGTGTGCCAACTAGGTACTTGCCTCCATGCTTCTTATCACAGTTAGCACAAATAGTCTTCTCCACATAAGAACCACTACCTCTTCCTGCTTGTGTCTTAGGGGTATACTTTGTTAACCCTAGGAGTATTAGGAGGGCCTTGGTTTTGAAATCTCTTTTTTAACCTTGGCTTATCTTTCACTTCAAACTTAGCCTTGGAAGAATTTTCATCATCGGCCCTTGACCTCTTCAACTCTCTACCAACTTGCTTAAGCTTTTTATCCTCAATTTGTCCTGCATGAACCATGAGATGAGGGAAGTCCATGCTAGGAATCAATATAGCTGACTATATTCATTGACCACAAGATCGGATACCCCCATAACAAATTTGCTTATCTTAGCCCTAGAGTCCGCCACCATAGTAGGAGCATGTTTGGATAATTGATTGAACTTGAGACCATACTCCTTCACGCTCATACCCCCTTGATGGAGATTGATTAATTATTGCATTTTCTTCTCCCTCAGTTCTAAGCGAAAAAACCTATCAAGGAAAGCTTCCTTAAATGATGCCCAAACTATCATACCTTTTCTAATAGGCCTCTCCTCCTTCTATTGTTCATACCAAACTTGAGCTACATGTATCCTTGAGTTGATAAGCGACAAATTCCGCCTTTTCTTGAGAAGACACACCCATAGCATCTAGCACCTTAAACATTTCATCAATGAACTCTTGTGGGTCCTCCTCCACTTTGGATCCAAAGAAAGTGGGAGGATTCATCCTTGTGAAATATTTTATTCTAAAAGCGGTTGTTCTAGCATTGGGGTTCACTTGCACCCAAGTATCCCTAGAAACCAGAGTGAATAACACTTGAGTCAAGCTATGAATGGCTGCACTTATCTCAACATTAGACATAGCCTCTTTTCCAATAGGAACTTGAGGGTTTTGAGGAGCTTGAGGGGGACCTACCTCATTCACATTCTCTTCATTGGCCTTCCCAGTATTAGTCCTTCTTGTATTCATGGCCTATAAGCAAAAGAAAAGGATTAGAAGAAAAGGACTAGACAAATTTAATACTCTTAGGTACTACCAATGAATAACAAAAGAGCGAAAGTTCCAAAACATCACATAGTCTCTCATTCTCAAGTATGGCACGCTTCACACCCATGAACAAGACTCCACTTAACGTGGTTTCATGAGACATCAATCTTAACATTATTCTCAACCTTATGCTCTAATACCAAGTTTGTCACGACCTTGGATCCCCTTAGTTGTAACCAGCATATTCAACCTCGAAGAGGTCTTATACAAGCCCTTAGCATTTGTCATAGCATGTATCATAGAACAAAATGAGGAATTTTTTAAAACTTTTATTTTGGAAGTTCAACTTCACTTCATATATAAAAATAGAATCTATAATTGTCTCGCAATACCATCTTGACATAAGAAATAAGAATTTGGGACTTAGCCCTTACATCAAATGGAAGGTCTAGAATAGGAAATACAACATAGTCTCTTAATAGACAAAAGAACTATAGCTAGAATCATAGGTGTAGTGTCCTCGAACTTGAGGACTCAAAAACTTAGAGAAAGCAAATCCAAGTATATTGAGAAATGGCCTTGAATCACCTTAACGGCCTGAAACAACATTGTTTGGAAAAAAAGGGAAGAAAATATGGGTTAGTAGAACACACGTACTAAGTATGGCTACTATTCACATAAAACCGTTAAAATATGCATAAAAGGACATTTAGGTTAAAAACATATTTTTTGTCAAGTAAAACCCAATATGCACATAAATTGAGGATCATAAGCCAAACAAAATAATATCAACCAACATGTAAGCAACCCAAGAAACACTAGCGCAATGCAAAGGATAAGATACCATAACCCTATCAAAAGCTAAGCATCAACTTTAAGCCACCTACTAAATACATACTTCATAACATTATGATCATCTTTAGTATATCATAAGGTGAAACAAACCATATTCATAACATTCATACATATTTCATAATACCTTATCCATAATCAACATAATCATAAGAGAATACTACTACAACCATCTCTTAGAATCCCGCAGTGCAATGTGTATGAGAAGTCCCATACCCTCTCTTCCACTATGTAGAACCCGTAAGGAATCCCCTTAAACAGTTCATAAAATTTTGTTCATTCATTAATTTAATTTTACATTTAAGGAAAGATTTCAATAAACGTCATAGACCACGTGAGCCTTATGGAATCTAGTGTTCTACTCCCACGCTGAAAAGAGAGGGTCTCCATTTGCCTTAGGTGTGACCTTTCATACATAAGTTATTTAGGTGGATTCACTAAGAAACCATCCAATGTGGGCACGTAGTTTAGGGACACGGAGATTGATACTAGAAATCCAGACTTTCTATACATAAAATTTTCCATCTCAAGAGGTTTAGTACAATGGGGACCTGGATTTGCTAGACGTAAAAGCCCACACCTAACTTTCATGTCCTCTCGGTGCTAAGCATTTATTCCCTTTAATGGTCATCGTTAGTCATTACATGAGTTCAGTTTAAACTTTGTTAGACACTTATCAACATCTTACAAAAATATCTCAATAGGTGTTCATAAGTGAGAATGATTTTTTCACTTTAGAAACACTAGCAAGTGAGTAAACCTTTCAACTTAACGATACATTATAATCATGAGAACTACCTTTCAATCATATAACAACCATACCATAGCATACATACATACTTCCTAGATAATTAAGGTGTATAGGGTTAAGGATGGGGAAACCTTGTCATCAATTACACAACAACACAATAGATATAGCTTTATTACTATCTAAGTAATTCATCTTACATACATAAGTTCAATGAACAACAATCATTCATACCTTATTTCCTTTCAAGTGCTTTGATACTCCCATCAAACCAACAATGCATAATCAACACATAATATAGGGTAATTCATGAAGTGATAACATAACAAACATCAATACAAACAATTGGTGTACTCATCATCTTCAACTAATCCACAATATCAAATCAAAGATTTAGGAAATTGGGGAAGAACATGGGTCTAAGGGAATATCAAGTAAACAACAAAAATTTCTCATCATTATACACATTATCAACCCTAACTAACCATAATAAATCACAATTAATCCATAAAATTCGTTCAAGAAGGAAACCCATGTGTAAGAATAAAACTCTAGCTTTTAGGGGGAACTTTTGAGAGGACCTCTTTGGGGAAGGGTTCCCAAGAGTGAAAAGAAACCATATACTGGTAATATTTAAATAATTATGGAAGAAAATTCAATTCTTGAAGACCTAGTGCAATCGTGCTCTTCCTCTTTAATTGAGTCATGAGTTAGCGAGAGAATCTAGAGAGAAGTGAGAGTATTGGGTTTTTAAGTTGGGGATTAGTTTTGGTGTGGGAATGGGTGTAAAATGACTTAAAATCGATATATACTAAGCCCCAAAAATACCCAAAACACCCTCACTTAGTTGGAATTTTAAAGTACAAGTCCCACTCGACTTTATTAACGAAATTGTCATTGCAGAACTAGTCCGAGAAGTGGAGGTGTTTCTAGAAGTTTTCACGAAATTTTGGGACATAAAATTTATAGATCAGGTCATCTATGTGGACCAACATTTTGGTCACTGGTGGAGCTAGTCCGCGACGCGGCACACTCCTACAAGTTACTGGATAAGCTTCCCTGGCAGCTTGTCGGCCAAATGTTTGGTCCTCCTCAAGGACCCCTACAGTGGTCCTTGGGGGGTCGCACCCATACTTTGTGATAATAAAAACATTTTGTTTTACCTATTTTAAGTATTTTTAAATGATTTACCCTTCATACGACACTCCTAAGCCTTCACAAGACCTTAGAACACCTACTAGTTTAATTTCACTAGTTTCTGGACGTTATGGTCGTTTCTTGACGTTTAGACTCTAATACTTCTAGATCAAATTAATTACCTTAGTTTGGTTCTAGAAACATAATTTCAATCATATTAAGTCATTATTTATGATGTGAGGCTCTATATTAGGGCATTGGATTTCCGGGGTGTTTCAGTTAGCTATGGTGAGCCTCCTTGTTTCCGGAGGATTTCATTTTCTTTTTCAGTTTAGTCTTGATATCGTGAGTATTGTTCCAACTTCCATAATTGTCAATTTATAGACTTCAAAGTTAGTCAGCATAGTTGAGGACTCGACGTTAATAATTTATTTTAATAAATTTTTAAAGACTTAAGTTGCCTGGAGATTTGAATATATTATATTATTCAGAGTTTTATTTTGAGTTAAAGTTTGTATTTCAGTTTCATGAATTTTATTCTATTTTAAGCTTTGAATAAAAGTGTCACTGAGGTTATTTCTACAGTAAATTCCCTACGGGACTGACCTCAACTCCACTGAGTTCTGTAGAAACGCCACTTAGGCTTACAATAATATCTTGAGAAAACATGAGTGAAATGATTGTCTTTAGACTATAACAATGTATCACAGGTAGAGTGAGAAAAAGGCATCATTCTCGGAACATGAGTACATACCCACACTTCGAGGAATGATCCAAGCCTTGCTTGCAAATGGTCACGAACCCTTCAACAATCAGAACCTAAAATATTGGGGGAAAGGAAGAAATAGGGGTTAGCACATCACTTATACTAAGTATGGAAACATATGCACACACAACATCATGCTAAAAAGGGACATTTTACCAAAACATGATGAGCTTACAGCAAAAAAACTCCTTTATGCACACCTAAGAGACCATACCAACCAATAAGTATATAATCCTCAATACAACATCATTTTCAACACAAAACCAACAATACTAAGTCAAGTCAACATATGTGTAGACAAACAACTTTAACATCACATTATAACCACAAGGCATATATAAAAACTTCATAACATTTCAACATATACTAGAACCTTACCCATAACCCCTTATCAAGTCTACAAGTGCAATGACCAAGCAAAGCCCCATAACCTCACTGAATCAAGTAAACCAAAACAAAGGAACATAAGCAATTCCTCACTTCACATAACATAGTACCACGAGTAACAATCATCATATTTTAGCAATATAGATCAACAACCTGTTCATAAGTCAAACCCCAACACATATACTTCAATTGGATCAACATCAGTAGGTATAAGTCATCACAATACAGTTAAAGTTTCAAGATCACAAAGTTTTACCTCTTCCTCTTCCAAAGCCATCACCATGGTCTTACCATCAACCAAACCCAATTCATCCATAAATTGTTATAACAACATCATATAATAGTAATTCACACATTAACCAAGTCAATTGGATCACTACTATACAATTCAATTCAAGATCACAACCTAGGGTTATAGGGAAAAGGTCATCCTCCACAAACTGGGTCAATACATTAAGGGTTTGTTTAAGATATGCCAGATTCCACCAAGTATACAAATGGAACCTAACCATACATGTCCTCCGATTATATCTTCTAAATCGTCCACACTGACGAGAATAATATTCTACGACTAGTAATTCATTTATTTTCAAACCGACCCATTTACTATCTATTATTTGATTAAATCATAATATAATCATGATAACCAAAATAAACCATAGAAAACACAATTTAGAAGATCAAATTCGTAATAGAGAGAAACCCACATAAAACTCATCTTTTGAAAATCAATTTTGGGAGAACCCTTTGGGGAAAGGAATCCCAAAGGTGAAGAGTTCCCATACCTTGTTAAACCTTGAAGATTTATGGAGGAAAATTTACTCCTTGCTTCCCTAAAACCCACCTTGACCTTGCTCTTCTGTGGAGTCTTTGGGAGAGATAAAGTAGAGAGAATGAAGAGCACTTTGAGTTTGGGACTTGTGAGGTGTTAAGTTAGGTTTAGGCTTAGGGTAGGTTATATAGTTAATTAACTAACCTATTTAATCACCCCTAACAATTAATTAATCCCCCAAGTAACTAAACTTGGGACCTTACCTATGATACCCCGACCTACTGTCCGTAGGTTAATCGACGGCCAGGACACACACCATCCTGTGCATTCGTAGTTTTGGTCAAAGAGTGAACAAAACGGACCCCTTGATAAAATGGCTAAGTGAACATCCAAGGTGGTCATCGACGTCCCGTCGATTGGCCTACGTCTCGTATCTTGGCAACCATCGATGGCTACTGTCTCATAGACAACTTTTAGAAAAAAAAAGGTGCTCCACAAGGACCCCTTGAATGGTCCTTGGGGATTCGTACCCGGACGTTTCACCTATAAATCTACTCTAATACGTGTTAGACACCTTACCACCAAATTCTATCGAATTACGATTCGGAAAACCTAGTCAAATAGGCTAAGACACACTAGCACCTCTTGGACTAGTCTCCGGACGTCATGGACGTTTCTTGACGCTTTAATTATAAAACTTCCTAAATGACTTATATACATTATATTTGACCTTAAATAAATGTCATAACCCTTAGAAACTCATGTTAGTCTCAAGAGCAGGTCTTAGACTTTTGGAGTGTTACATTATCCCTCCCTAGGAACATTCATCCCCGAATGACACTAAGTTCTTTTGGAAGGAAGGAATATACTCAAGACTAGCAGCCCAACCAACAACAACATATCAAAACATGAGTTACAACTCAAATCAACATAACAACATGACCTTTTACACAATGCAACTCAAAACATCATTTCAATTTATGAGAGCTCAACCTTCACTACATGATGATTCACTTATGTCAAAACTTTCTTCAACACATGTAAACATGCTCAATACAACTCATGATGGCACAACATACTAAAATACACTACATAAGTTCAAATCAGTCAAAAGAGCAATCTTTGAAAGATTTCATTTGTAGGCATATAAATTCACTTTAATCACTATAACATACACATTTTCTCAAGACTTCACCAAAAATCAAGACAACTTCAAATTTACTCATTATTTTCATTATTAGTAAGAACAACTAACCTTTGTTAGGAAAGAGAGGATAACAGGACTTTATGTCGGTCTCGGCCTCCCATGTTGCTCCCTCAACTAGGTGGTTTCTCCATAAAACTTTTATGGAGGCCACCTCTTTGTTCCTCAACCACTTCACTTGACGATCAAGGTTTTCATTTGGAACCTTTTCATAGGCTAGGTTCTCATCAACACCAAGACCCTCAATAGGAAGAATGGTCTCGGAGTCACCAACACACTTCTTAAGCATGGACACATGAAACACCAAATGAATCGAAGATAGTTCACTAGGGAGCTTCAACTCATATGCAACCTTGCCAACCCGTTGCAAAATTTCATAGGAACCCACATACCTGGGACTAAGCTTCCCCTTCTTGCCAAATCTCACTACCCCTTTCATAGGTGAAATTTTCAAATACACTTTGTCACCCTCTTCAAATTCAAGGTCTATTCTCCTATGATCGGTATAAGACTTTTGACGACTATAGGTCGTCTTCAATATATTCCTTATAGCATGAACTATCTCTAAGGTCTTATAAATAAAATCGAGGCCAATGAGTGACGAATCACCATTTTCGAACAATCCAATAGGATATCTACACCTCCTACCATACAAGGCTTTAAAAAAAGCCATAAATATATATGAATGAAAGTTATTATTATAAGAAAGCTCAACCAAAGGCAAATGCATATCTCAACTTCCCTTGATGTCAATAACACAAACCCCAAGCATATCCTCTAGGGTTTGAATAGTTCTTTCCGCTTGGCCATACGTTTGAGGATGAAAAGTGGTGCTAAACTTCACTCTTGTACCCAACCTTTTTGGAAAGATCTCCAAAATCGAGAAGTGAATTGAGAACCTCTATCTGATATGATGGACAAAAGGACCCCATGAAGGCTCACTATTTTGTCAATATAAATTCTTGCATAATCCTCCGTCGAATAAGTAGAGTTAACTAGAATAAAATGAGCGGACTTCGTAAATATATCCATGACCACCCATGTAGAATCATTTTGCCTTCGAGTCCGAGGCAACCCTACTACGAAATACATGTTAATATCTTCCTATTTCCAAGTAGGAACTTAGATTTCTTGTAGTAAACCACCCAACTTTTGATGTTCAGCCTTCATTTGTTTGCAATTTGGACATCTAGCAACAAATTCCACTATGTCCCTTTTAAACCTTCACACCAAAATACTTCTCTAAGGTCATGATACATCTTTATGGAACCTGAATGAATAGAGTAACGGGCACCATGATCTTCCTCAAGAATCCGATTTCTCAAATCATCAACATCAAGCACACACTATATCCCTTGGTACCTAAGGAAACTATCACCCCTTGGGAGAATGAATCTTTCATATTTCCAAGAACCGATCCTTTCAACTTAATCAATAATGGATCGAGGTGTTGCTTAGACTTCACTTCAACCACCAAAGACGACTCGGAGTTTTGATGTACCACAAAACCACCATTAGGTGAATCTTCAATTCAAACCTCTAAACAAGACAACCTATCAACATCCTTCACTAGGTCTCTCTTGGATTCTTCCACATGGGATACACTTCCCATGGACAAACGACTTAGAGCATCCGCCACCACATTAGCCTTGACTAGGTGATAGAGAACACTCATGTCATAGTACTTCAATAACTCCAACCACCTTTTTTGTCAGAGATTTAACTCCTTTTGGGTGAATACATATTAAAGACTTTTATGGTTCATATACATATTAACATGAACCTCGTAGAGATAATGCCGACATATTCTCAAGGCAAATACCATGGCCTCTAACTCAAGGTCATGAGTCAGATAATTCTTCTCATGAACTTTGAGTTGCCTAGAAGCATAGGCTATCACTTTGCCATGTTGCACAAGGACACACCCCAACCAAATTTGAGATGCATCACACTAAACCACAAAGCCCTTAGTACCCTCTGGTAAGGTCAACACCAGAGCGGAGGTAAGCCTATCCTTCAACACTTGGAAGCTTCTTTCACATGATTCCGACCACTCAAATTTACATTCTTTTGAGTAAAGGTTGTCAAAGGAGAAGCAAGAGATGCAAACTCATCGACAAACCTTCTATAATAACTCGCTAAGCCTAAGAAACTCCTAATATCCATAGGAGCTAAAGGTCTAGGCCAGTTTTTCACCCCTTTGGTCTTTCTTGGATCAACCTCAACACCCTCACTAGATATAATATTACCAAGAAAAGCTACCGACCTCAACCGAAATTCACATTTTCTATATTTTGCAAAGATTGATGTTCTTTAAGGACTTGCAAGACAACCCTAAAATGCCCCATATAATTACCTTCACTTTTCGAATACACCAATATATCATCAATAAAGATGATCATGAAAGCATCAATATAGTCTCGCAACACCTTATTCATGAGATCCATAAACGCCGTCGAGGCATTAGTCAATCCAAAAGACATGACTATAAACTCATAATTTTCATATCTAGTCCGAAAGGTCGTCTTGGGAATATCTTTACCTCTCACCCTAAGTTGGTGATATCCCGATCTCAAGTCAATCTTTGAAAAGTAACTTGATGTACCATGGTTTCACGGTACTTTCAATGCCTTTTCTTTAAGTTTAGTGTGTGTCTAAAGCCTTTCTATATTGATTTTTGATGTAGTTTTCTATTTATTTCTAGGAAATCTATCCAAAAGAGAATGCGGAGATTTTGAGCTAAAATTGCAGAAGTGACCACCTATGGACCCCACGACGGTCCATCATGACTGTGACGGTCCATAGGGGTCAACCATCTTAAGAAGATAATGGCTGCTAAAGGAAGTTGGGGAATTCTGACCAAGTATGGGACTGCGGAAGCTCACGACGGACCTTCATAGCCACGACAGTCCATCCTGCATATTTGTCAATGCTAATAGAGAGTAGTCCAGTACCCAACTTTAGAAGATTCTAAGTGTCGTGGAAAGGAACCCCTCGACGGACCATCGTGCTCACAACGGTCCGTCATATCTGTCCGTCGAGGGTAACTGAGAGTTGATGAGGAAAGAAGCAGATATTTATGCTAAGTATGGAGGGACAGAAGCCACGATGGTCCGTCGTGTCCACGACGGTCCATCACAAGGGTCGTCAACTCTGACGCGTTTTGGGCAAATTTTTCCTTAAATAGATTTCCTTAATTTATTAAGTTTTGTGTAATATAAATAGTTTGAAAAAACCTCGTTTTGGGGGGGTTAGACTCTTGGATAATCTTCAGTTTTATTGTCCTAGTATTGAACCTTCGATTTTGGTATTTGATATTACTTTTTCGGAATTGACTTTTGGTGTTTTATGATTTATTCAAGTAAATTTCTGGATTTTGTTCATTCTCATCAAATTAAGTGCATGAATTCTTAAATTATTATTATGAATTATGTGATTATTAGAATGGGTAACTAAACTCCATAACTAGGGTTGTGGGAACCATGGGTAAGTAACAAGGTAAAATCTAGCTAAAATAACAATTCTAGAATAGTGTCTTGCATGTATTGATAATTCTTTCGCATATAAGTCTTTTTAATGGTGGCCAACGTTAGAACTGGACTTATTGCTACTTGTCGGACCAAGGATGTAGATAATAGGAAAAGAATTATTAACATAGATTTAGTGTATACTATCTAATAGGCTAGTGTTGGTTGGTCCGAAGTAACAACTTAGTCAAATATCGAATATGATGCTTAATATGAGGTAAAGATAAGGTTTAGTAAAGCAACACACGTAGCCGGACCAAGGTGTGGAGTGAAATTATCTAGATGCCGGACCAAGGATTTAGAGATACTTAACTTATCACTTTGCATGCAAGACACTACGAAAGGATTGTTATAGCTAGAATTACCGAGTTAGGAGCCTGTGGGGAACACTTACGCCCTAGTTACTCTCATTACTTGATTAAACTCCATTACTTGAACCTGTGACTTGTTTACTTTAATTTAGCTAATTGCTTTCATCAATCAAAACCCCTTTTTTGTTATTTGTTTTTGGGAAATAATTGAATAAATAGAAGTAATAATAGAATGAAGTTAAGTCTGAACCATTTTTCTCGTGGGAACGGTCCCAACCTCACTTGTTAGGTTCTTTACTTGATGTGGCCGCTTTTACTTTGTTTCGAGAAGTAAATTTGAGTGTATCAAATTTTGGCGCCGATGCCGGGGACTCCTACTATTGCAGAAAATTTTGTTATTTATATCGCGCAATTCTGATGGTAGTAATGATAGCAGGGTTCAAGGTGGACTTCGCTTGGCTTTTTCAGGCGGTCATGCACGAGAGGGCCCTCAAGGTCACTACTACTTACTCATTTCCGTGCATCGTGTTTTCTTTGTGCAGGTCCGCAGGTGTGCCCGTTTGGCACATAGATCAGATCAAGACCCCGCCAGGCACTGTTGATATAGGCCTCATCAGGGATGAGGCCAATTAGTTGGCTCCACACAGAGGGCCCCGCCCGGAGGTACCTCCGCTTGGTGAGAACCTGGAGGAGACTGTAGAGCAAGCCCAGGCGGCTACCCAGGCTACATCTGAGCCTACTGACACTACCCCTGTCGAGTCTATACTGGGTGGTAGCACCTCTCCGATCTCCTCTCGCTCGACTCCCTCCGCCACTATGGTCCCACTTGCTAGGGTCCAGAAATTTGAGGCCTAAATGCCCACTCTTCTGCATCACATCTAGCCTTGGATACAGAGATCTATTGCTGAGGCAGAGGAGCGCATGGAGCGGAAGATGTCCCAGCACACTGAGAGGAAGATCGTGGAGGTTCATCAGCGCCTGGACGCTTTTGGGTTGCGTGTGCTAGCCCGGATAGCCCCTCCGGAGGATTGTCGACCCTTCAGGCTGCTGTAGAGAGTCTGAGAGCGGACTTGGAGACGATTCTATAGGCTAGGGTGCCCGAGTCTGAGGCCCCTTCTCCAGAGCCCGCCGAGGGTACTATTTTGGTGGCCTTATTCTCCACTGCTTCAGTGCCACCGCCTCCACCACGAGAGCATGCCAAGAGGCGTAGAAGTCGAGATGAGGTTGAGGCTAGGGCGCATAAGAGAGAGAACCGAGAGTTAGAGCTGTGAGGAGAGCCTCAATTGCTAATGAGGAGGCCCATCAGTTGAGGGCTACTGAGTTGGCTCCTGGGGCGTCTAGCTCCAGAGTTGTTGAGGCAGAAAAGAGCACTACTGATGGTGCTGTGATTTTGATGCTGAGGACACTACTGAGGGTGTCCAGACTACAGAGGGAGTGGGTTCCGGGACACTGGACCCACCAGCTTGTTGATCGTCGGCGCTTTGTGCCTTAGGTTTTCTTCACCAACCACTCTATCATTTTAGATTCTTGTATGCATTGGGGAAAATTGCACATCTTTTTGTTGGGGGTGGAGTAAATGGAAAGTGAGTGCTAGGGTGAAGTCTGAGTATCCCAACTCACGATCCTATTTTGGGGTTTTCTTGCCTGTGTTCTTTTTCCCCAAGAGACTGATTATTTTTATTGTTGAACCGGCATGTCTATATCTTGTGTACATAGTATAACTCTGAAGCATGATGTCTAAAACAAAAATGATATCTTGATGTAATGAAAATAACGCATGACTAGGCATAGTAACTGATAAATATGTTGCTCTAAGCATGACATAGAGATGCACTACGGCATGACCCTAAATCTAAGATTCAAACACGGTGTCTGATAATCTTGTAGAGTAATGAGATGTCAAGTGAAAGTGAGTAAACTTTGAATATTCCACCATTGGTACTGAGCTAGAACTTGCCTGGTTAGTCCTGCTAAAAGTAAGCTATAATAGACAATTAGGAAAGGATCATAGGTCGTTGTTCAATATAGTCAATTTTTAGCCTAAATAACAGAAAACCGAATGAATTAATCCCTTCTTGATCCAAATAATTTGAGCTTAAAATAGACCTTTCTTTTTCACCCCAACTGATCTTTTATAGGAACAATGTGTTGGCACTGGTCCGTCCATGGACATGTGCCCCTCAGCTTATGCCAAAGCATAAGTTGAAGGTGGATAATGCAGAAAACAACCTTGTCGTGGCCCTGACCCAACTTTGGGTATTCTGTACTTTGACTCATGGCAAAGCCATGAGCTGAGGGTGACTATTATGAGGATTGCTCCGCAAAGTGGGTTTAAAAGAACAAAGAGAGAGAAAGAACAAAAGAAAAGTGACTCAAGAAAAGTTTAAAGAAAAGTGAAATAATTAAAAAAAAGAGAAGAGTCACTTACACATAAGGAGAAGAAAGGGAAAATAGCAAGGTGAAAGAAAATTGAGAAATAGGGCAAAATAAAACGATAAAAAAAGGTAGGACGCTTAGCCGATATGTTAATGAGGGCAAAAAGTCACTAAAATATACCTAAATATACCCTACCTGACCCTGTGCCTATGTTACAATCTAAGAAAGTCCTATCGTAATCCTAAGAGTTGTAATGGCGAACTTAAAGCAGTGAAAATAAGGGCAAGCCTATGGCAATATGTATAAATGAGTTGTGAAGTTGTTCTGAGAGCGAGTGTTGAAAAGTAATCCTTATACTCAAATTGAAGTCTTTGTGTGAAAAATGAAGATGTTATTTTGAAGTGAGGATACTAGTTGCAATACTGGAAAAATTAGCACCTTGATGATAAGTCGAAGAGGATAGGTGTCAGTGTGTAGTGAGTCCGTGTCATGGTCTGATCTACATAATTCAAGCCTAATAGTGATAGCATGCATGAACATGATAAGAATAATCAGGATTGATAGCCAAATGATTGCGAAATCTAAAATACGGATACTCTTGTACAAATATTTTGTAGTGAGTCATAGTGCGTCGCTTGAGGACAAACAACAAATTTAAGTTGAGGGTGTTGATGTACCGTGGTTTCACGGTACTTTCAATGCCTTTTCCTTAAGTTTAGTATGTGTCTAAAGCCTTTTTGTATTGATTTTTGATGTATTTTTATATTTATTTCCAGGAATTTTGTCCAAAGGAGAACGCGGAGATTTTGAGCTAAAATTGCAGAAGTGACCACCTACGGACCCCACAATGGTTCGTAGTGACTGTGACGGTACATAGGGGTCAAGCCTCATGAGAAGATAATGGTTGCTGAAGTAGGTTGGGGAATTCTGACCAAGCGTGGGACTACGGAAGCTCACGAAGGACCGTCATAGCCATGACGGTCCGTCCTACACATTTGTCAATGCTAACAAAGAGTAGTCCTAGTACCCAACTTCAGAAAATTCTAAGTGTCGTGGAACGGAACCCCTCGACGGATCGTCGTTCTTACAACGATCCTTCATACCTGTCCGTCCAGGGTAACAGAGAGTTGATGAAGAAAGCAGCAGAGATTAATGCTAAGTATAGAGCGACGGAAGCCACGACGGTCCGTCACAAGGGTCATCGACTCTGACGCGTTTTGGGAAGATTTTTCCTTAAATAGATTTCCTTCTTTTATTAGGTTTTGTTTATTATAAATAGTTCTAAAAAATCTCGTTTTGGGGGGGTTAGACTCTTGGATAATCTTCAATTTTGTTGTCCTAGTATTGAACTTTCGATTTTGGCATTTGATATTACTTTTCCGGAATCGATTGTTTGTGTTTTGTGATTTATGCAAGTAAATTTTTGGATTTTGTTCATTCTCATCAAAGTAAGTGCATGAATTCTTACATTATTATTATGAATTGTGTGATTATTAGCATGGGTAACTAAACTCCATAACTAGGGTTGTGGGGGAACCATGGGTAAATAACAAGGTAAAATCTAGCTAAAATAAGAAATTCTAGATAGTATTTTGCATGTATTGATAATTCTTTCGCTTATAAGTCTTTTTAATTGTGGCCAACGTTAGAACTGGCCTTATTGCTACTTGCCGGACCAAGGAGGTAGATAATTGGAAATTGAATTATCAACATAGAGTTAGTGTATACTATCTAATAGGCTAGTGTCGGTTGGTACGAAGTAACAACTTAGTCAAATATCGAATATGATGCTTAATATGAGGTAAAGATAAGGTTTAGTAAAGCAACACGTAGCCGGACCAAGGTGCGGAGTGAAATTCTCTAGATGATGGACCAAGGATTTAGAGATACCTAACTTATCACTTTGCATGAAAGATACTAGGAAAGGATTGTTATAGCTAGAATTACCGATATAGGAGCCTATGGGGAGCACTTACGCCCTAGTTACTCTCATTACTTGATTAAACTCCAATACTTGAACCTGTCACTTTCTTACTTTAATTTAGCTAATTTCTTTCATTAATCAAAACCCCCCTTTTTGTTATTTATTTTCGGGAAATAATTGACTAAATAGAAGTAATAATAGAATAAAGTTAAGTCTAAACCATTTTCCTCGTGGGAACGATCCCAACCTCACTAGTTGGATTCTATACTTGATGCGACCTCTTTTACTTCGTTTCGAGAAGTAAATTTGAGTGTATCATAACTCACACGTTGGAGTTGATCAAATAAATCATCAACCCGATGGAGAGGATACTTGTTCTTGATCGTGACTTTGTTGATTTGCTGGAAATCGATACACATTCTAAGGGACTCATCCTTCTTTTTCACGAATAATACCGTAGCACCCCATGAAGAAATACTAGGTCGAATAAAACCCTTGTCTAGAAGATCTTTTAGTTGAGCCTTCAACTCTTTCAATTCGTCCATCCGATAAGGAGGAATTGAAATGGGATTTGTATCTGGTGACAAGTCGAATCCAAAATCAATTTCCCGTTTGAGAGGAATATCGTGAAGATCATTAGGAAAGACCTCTGGAAATTCCCTCACTACGGAGACCGAATGAATGGGAGGAATCTCGGAGTCTAAATCTTTGATTTTTATAATATGGTATAAACACCCTTTAGAGATCATCTTACAAGCTTTCAAACAATAATGACACGACCATTAGGAGAATAATTTCCCCCCTTGCATTCTAAAACGAGTTCATTTGGAAAGTTAAATTTCACTATGGAAGCAAAGCAAGCATGCAACCAATCCATACCCAAAATGACATCAAAATCAAACATATCAAGTTCTACTATTTCAACATAAATAACTGTATTGGGAAACATTATAAGACAATTTCTATACTCTTTTTGCAACAATCGAATCACCCACCGGAGTAGACACTGAAAAAGGTTCATTCAAGATATCGGGCAAAATGTCAAACTCTTTAGCCACTAAAGGAGTAACAAATGACAAGGTAGCACCGAGATCAAGTAAATCATATACACAAATAGTAAAGACTTGCAACATACCGGTCACCACATCGGGAGAAATCTCTTGCTCATCCCTTGAGCGAAGAGCATAGAAGCGATTCTTCTTCGAAGCATCAACATTTGAACCAGTTGCTGGAGATTTCACACTACCCTTGTCTTGACCCCTTGATATACCGTGGTTTCACGGTATTATTAATACTTTTTCCTTAAGTTTAGTGTGTCCAAAAGCCTATTTGTGCTAAGTTTTATATAAGTTTCTCTTTGTTTTGCAGGAAATCTGTCCAAAGATGAATGCGGAGATTTTGAGCGAAAAAATGCAGAAGAGACCACCTACGGAGCTTATGACGGTTCTTCGTGCTTGTGACGGTCCGTAGGTGGCAGCGTAGTGAAGCTGCTGAAGGAATATGGGGAAGTTTGACCAAGTGTGGGGTTACGAAGCTTGTGACGGTCCGTCGTGGCTATGACGGTCCGTCCTGCAGTTCGTCATGGAGTTCAGAGAAGTAATCCCAGTACCCAGATTCCAAGAGTTGAAGTGTTTTGAAACGAAGACCCTCGACGGACCGTTGTGCCTATGACGGTCCGTCATACTTGCCGTCGAGGGTGGTGAAGAGAGCAGCAGAAGAAATTGCACAAGTATGGGACGACGGAGTCCACGACGGTCCGTCGTGACCACGACGGTCCGTCGCGAGGTCCGTCGACCCAGCCGCGTTTTGGCAGATTTCCAGCAATTAGAATTCTTGTTTAATTAGGTTTTTGTTTTTTTATAAATAGTTCGAAAAACCTCGTTTTTGAGGTTAGACACCTGATAGTTAGACTCTTAGATTGTTAAAACTCCGTATTGGTAAACATTGTATTGTGAGATTCTTGATAATCATTAGACTTTTCGTGAGATTATTGATTACTTTGAGAATTCTTGCAAGTGATTTTTGGTGATTAATCAAGCAATCTTTTGGACTTTATTCTTTCTCATTGAAGTAAGTACATGAATTCTTATTTAATATATTTGAATATTGTGTTTATGGCTATGAGTAACTAAACTCCATAACTAGGGTTGTGGGAACCATAGGCAAATAATGAGATAAACCCTAGCTAAAATAACAATTCTAGAATAGTGTCTTGCATGTATTAATAATTCTTTCGCTTAGAAGTCTTTTTAACGGATGATCAACGTTAGAACTCGCCTTAATGCTACTTGCCGGACCAAGGAGGTAGATAATAGGAAAAGAATTATTAACATAGATTTAGTGTATACTATCTAATAGGCTAGTATTGATTGGTACGAGGTAATAACTTAGTCAAATATCGAATACGATGCTTAATATGAGGTAAAGATAAGGGTTAGGAAAGCAACACACGTAGCCGGACCAAGGTGCGGAGTGAGATTTTCTAGATGCCGGACCAAGGATTTAGAAATACATAACTTATCACTTTGCATGCAAGATACTAGGAAAGAATTGTTATAGTTAGAATTATCAAGTTATGAACCTGTGGGGAACACGTAAACCCTAGTTACTTTGATTAAATGATTAAAATCCAACTGTCAAAGCTGTTAAGTGTCTCTTTCAAGTTCGTCATTTATTTTCACTCATTTAGAAATATAAACCCCCCCTTTTATTGTTTTTACTTTCCAAGGAAGTCATTGACCAAACAATAGTAATAACAAGTTGAAGTTAAGTCTAGACTATTTTCCTCGTGGAAACGATCCCAACCTCACTAGTTGGGTTATTTACTTGACACGACCGCTTTACTTCTTATTTGAGAAGTAAGTTTGAGCGTATCAAATTTGGCGCCGTTGCCGGGGAAAATAGCTTTTAGATTAACTTGAACTTATTACTATAGTTTAGTTGATATTTTCTTGATTTTACTTTGTTTTATTGTTTTTGATTTTTTTAGAACTATCCTCCTTGTATGCCAAATACACGGAGAGGAAGAGAACCCTTGTTTCCCTACAATCACGAGTTAGAGCGTACACTGTGCAATATGAATCGAAACTTGGGAATAAATGATGAGGATTCGAACCAGAACATCCCAGCTCTGGTTGATGTTCATGGTCAGATGTTACCCGATGCTCCGGTTGAACACCAACAGAGGGGACAAAATCCCGTTCCACGGCCCCAAGCATACTACAGAGGCTATGATAACATAGCAGATTCGGATGGGCGACTGGTTTTGCCTCCTCTACCCACAGGCCACACTTTTGTGGTAACTAGTAGTCTGATGCAAATGCTCACTGCCAGAGGTTTGTTTTCAGGGCTACCTTCTGAGGATCCACATGCCCATATAGCTAAGGTAAGGGCAGTGTGTAAAAGTTGTGTGGGGAGGCCTGATTTGGATCTAGATGTAATAGGGCTCAGAGTGTTTCCTCTCTCACTGACGGGAGAGGCTGCTATTTGGTTCACTGAGCTCCCATACAACTCAATCTTCACTTGGAACCAACTAAGGGATGTCTTCTTAGCACGCTACTATCCGGTCTCCAAGAAACTAAACCACAAAGACAGAGTGAATAACTTTGTGGCACTACCAGGAGAGTCAGTTAGTAGTTCTTGGGATAGATTCACCTCATTCTTGAGAAGTGTTCCAAATCACCGTATAGATGATGAGTCACTGAAAGAATACTTCTATCGGGGACAGGATGATAACAACAAAGCGGTGTTGGACACTATAGCAGGTGGATCTTATGGAGAATGCCCTTATGCTGAGATCGCCGAAAAATTAGAGAAAATCTCCCGGAATAACAAAGCTTGGAGTACTAGGAAGTCTGATACAGGGAGAAACACCTTCGCAGTGCAGTCCACTCACAACCCAGCCACAGATGAGATTCCTGAAGAAATGGATCAGATGAAAACCGAGCTTGGGTTGGTACTAAAACATGTCACTGGGGGTGCAGAAAAGATTAATGCAGTCAACTACTTGGCTAAACCACCACCCCCTAACGATGAATGTTATTATGCGGAGGATACTTATGCAGTAAATGAGAAGACGGGGGGTTTCCGACCAAGCGCCCAAGGTTCAAATAAGGATAATTGGCGCCAAGTTCAAGGGAACCAAGGTCGGAACTATGGTAACTACAATCGTGAGGGTCATTATGTCCGAGATGGAAACTACAACCGCGACAACAACTTTAACAGGGGTAACTATGCTAATAGAAACGACAGGAATGGGCCCTATGTCCCTCCTCAGAATCGTGAAATTACTCCTAGGGATGGTGAAAATAGTATGGCGCGAGTTGAAGATATGTTGCACAAAATGATGAGGAGGTTCGATGCTAGTGATGAGCACATTAAAGAGTTAAGGGGTGATTTAGCTAGTATTGGGCAAAAAGTTGATACACATGCAATATCGATTAAGCAACTTGAGTTGCAAATGGCCCAATTATCTGCGACAGTGAACACACGGCAACCGGGCACTCTTCCTAGCAACACTATCCAAAATCCAAAGAATGATGCGCACTGTATGGCAATCACTACTCGGGGTGGTAGGCAAACCATTGACCCACCTATGCCATCTACTGAGGAAAATGTGAGAAAGGATAATGATAATGTGGTAAAGGGTAGTGGTGAAGCAGAGGAAAGTAATGGAAAAGATCTTGCAGTAACTATCAAGGTAATTCCCATGCCTAGGCCACCACCACCCTTCCCTCAGAGATTAGTGAAAAAGATCGAGGATGGTAAATATCGGCGTTTCATAACAATGTTGAAGCAGCTTTCTATCAATGTCCCTTTGGTAGAAGCTCTAGAACAAATGCCCGGTTATGCCAAGTTTATGAAAGATCTGGTCACAAAGAAAAGATCGATCACTTTTGAGGATAATGATAAAATGCAGCATTGTAGTGCTATTGCTACAAGATCTCTGGTCCAAAAGAAAGAAGATCCGGGTGCGTTCACTATTCCTTGTACAGTTGGGTCATTACATTTTGCGAAAGTATTATGTGATCTGGGGGCAAGCATAAATCTCATGCCCCTCTCGATTTACAAGAAATTAGGTTTGGGGGATCCAAAACCCACTGCGATGCGGCTATTGATGGCTGATCGGACAGTGAAACGGCCCATAGGGATACTCCACGATGTGCTAGTAAAAGTGGAGTCATTCAT
>NC_028638.1:16297489-16298051 GCF_001406875.1 Solanum pennellii | reverse complement strand
TAATAGTGATAGCATGCATAGATTTGATGAGATTAATCGGGATTGATAGCCAAATGATTGCAAAGGATAAAACACGGATACTATTGTACAAAGATTGTGTAGTGAGTCATAGTGTGTCGCTTGAGGACAAGCAACGAATTTAAGTTGAGGGTGTTGATATACCGTGGTTTCACGGTATTATTAATACTTTATCCTTAAGTTTAGTGTGTCCAAAAGCCTATTTGTGCTAAGTTTTATATAAGTTTCTCTTTGTTTTGCAGGAAATCTGTCCAAAGTTGATGCGGAGATTTTGAGCAAAAAAATGCAGAAGAGACCACCTACGGAGCTTATGACGGTTCGTCGTGCTTGTGACGGTCCGTAGGTGGCAGCATAGTGAAGCTGCTGAAGGAAGATGGGGAAGTCTGACCAAGTGTGAGGTTACGAAGCTTGTGAAGGTCCGTCGTGGCTATGACGGTCCGTCCTGCAGTTCGTCATGGAGTTCAGAGAAGTAATCCCAGTACCCAGATTCCAAGAGTTGAAGTGTTTTGAAACGAAGACCCTCGACGGACCGTTGTGCCTATGA
>NC_028638.1:16242427-16296337 GCF_001406875.1 Solanum pennellii | reverse complement strand
ACTTGCCGGACCAAGGAGGTAGATAATAGGAAAAGAATTATTAACATAGATTTAGTGTATACTATCTAATAGGCTAGTATTGATTGGTACGAGGTAATAACTGAGTCAAATATCATATTGCTATGCTTAATATGAGGTAAAGATAAGGGTTAGGAAAGCAACACACGTAGCCGGACCAAGGTGCGGAGTAAAATTTTCTAGAAGCCGGACCAAGGATTTAGAAATACATAACTTATCACTTTGCATGCAAGATACTAGGAAAGAGTTGTTATAGTTAGAATTATCAAGTTATGAACCTGTAGGGAACACGTAGACCCTAGTTACTTTGATTAATTGATTAAAATCCAACTGTCAAAGCTGTTAAGTATCTCTTTCAAGTTCGTTATTTATTTTCACTCATTTAGAAATATAAACCCCCCCTTTTATTGTTTTTACTTTCCAAGGAAGTCATTGACCAAACAATAGTAATAACAAGTTGAAGTTAAGTCTAGACTATTTTCCTCGTGGGAACGATCCCAACCTCACTAGTTGGGTTATTTACTTGACACGACCGCTTTACTTCTTATTTGAGAAGTAAGTTTGAGTGTATCACCCCTCAAATTGGGCAATCCCTCACCTTGTGGCTACATTTTCCATAACTAAAACAATTGTCCGTCCCAATAAGCCAATCACCATAATGTTTCTTTCCACGCTTTCCACAAGTTGGCTTCTTGTTTGGTGAACTAGTACCCCTTCCTTTTTGAGGCTTAGAGTTAGACACTCTATCATCACGATCCTTAGGTAAATTGGAAGGGACTTGATTATAAAACCTCTTTTTGAACCTAGGTTAGTCTTGGATATCAAGCCTACCCTTTGCAGAACCACCATCATATGACCTTGCCCTATTAGCATCTCTAGACTTTTTCTTAACCCTTGCCTCCTCCACTTGTTGAGCATGAACCATGAGATGAGAAATATTCATATTATAATGTAGCATAGACGAACAAAATTTTTCTTTCAAGTCATCAGACACTCCCATCACAAAGAGGCTCATCTCATCAATTGGGTCGGAAACCAAAGAAGAAACATATTTGGACAACTTAGTAAATTTCAAAGAGTAGTCAAGCACAGTAATACCTCCTTGACGAAGGTTGATGAATTCTTCCACCTTAGCTTACCTCTTCTCCCTTGGAAAGAATCTATCAAAAAATCCTTCTTGAACATCTCCCATGTCACCGGTCCACGCTCAAAAGCCTATTGTCTCTCTATTAGATGTACCAAGTTTGGACCATGTCTTTGAGTTGGTAAGTGGCTAACTCGTCCTTCTCAATCGAAGTCAACCCCATAGCATAGAGGATCTTGTATACTTCATCAATAAAATCTTGAGGGGTATTCCTCCACTTTGGACCCATATAAAGTAGGGGGATTCATCATTGTGAAATCCCTCAAGCGGGAGTCCATGGTGCTAACATGTTGGTTTCCTCGGGGTACCACCTCCCGATTAGCTTCGGTCATATGGCTTGAGCTTGAGTAGTGATGGCTTGTGCTTGACTAGTAATGGCTTTGGCCATTTATAGGAAGGTTACCCTTATGTCCCCATCTGTCAAGGTCGCAAGATTGGCGGGAGATTGATCATCATTAGCAACTTCTTCAAGTGGAGGGACTTGATTGCCTCAGGGGGAACTCCCGCATTATCAATCTCTTTATCAAGTCTTCGTGCAGCTGTCCTTCGACTATTCATCTTCTATAACCACGATAGAAGGATTTAGGTGAAAACACATAATAATAATCTAGAGGCATGAGTTAGGAATAACAAGAAGATGAGAGTTTCCTAAGCATCACATAGTTTTCCATTCAAAAGTGTGGCGCGCTTCACAATTATGAATAAGAACCTACATAGATTTGTTTTATCGAGACATCAATTCTAGGGATATTCAACCTCATGCTCTGATACCAAGTTTGTCACATCATGGGAGCACCCCCTGGACGTAACCGGAGTCGTTGTCCTCGGCAATGACTAAGATTAGTCTCTTAGCATTCATCATTTCATTCTTATATTAAAACGCGGAAAATTTAAAGCTTTATCTACATTTATATCATGAGGTTTACATAGACCTCTCGCGTTACACATAGTATATTAATAGTGAGTTTACTAAGACCCTTTGTATAAGAAGATTACATAGTCTTCCACTTTTATGTCACACATATATATCAGATATACACATCATAGTCTTAATAGGGATCTCTCATATTAAATTTTCAAGACCCGAATTCTGGACTCTGAATCGCAACCGGCGTCGTTGACCTCTCAGAGGTCGCAGACAAGCCTCTTCTTGCATTCATCACATTCGTACGGTTAATTTTAGCGGAAAATTTGAAAATTTTTCTTTATATTTGAAGTATACATAGACTTCATATAAACGCGTATTTGTAAGGAATTTCATTGCTCATACATCAACCATCTAGTCATAAAATCATGAAACTTGAAAGAAATAGAATCTCATGTCATAAGTAATATTTGCCAAAACGGCATCATTACAAGCGTATGAATAAAATAGAAAGGAAACACTAGTGGAACATAGTTCAAACCTACTACTAAGCAAGAAATATAAAGGCAGACATCCTCGAATGCATGAGAAACTACCAAGTCCGGATGAAATCTATGAGTCCGAATAGCTGCAATGATACCCTCAACGTCCACCTGAGCCTGCACCTAAAATAGTAATATTGTATGGAATTAGTACACACTTGTACTAAGTATGGGTACATGCAGCAACACATAACGGTAATACATGAACAAGAATGGCTCTTCCTAATCAACATGCTTTCTTAGAAGGTCAAGTGTCTCTTGACTTGCCTAATTCGTAATAGGAAGGTCATACCATGAATATGTCACACATCATACACACATAGGTTCACATAACATACATTTCATCTTTCATATATTATACATTTCATATCCATGAGACCTTAGAATCATGGACATACCATTAGGACATCTCAAGTGAGGGCCCAACATATGGGACCTCAACTCGAGGGCCTTCTTTTAGCAAACACATAGTCTTCTTAATTCGTTCATTCGTACTCCACATTATTTATTTCATTCATTCATAGGCTGATGTAAACACCAGCAATACCTAGGATGAAGTTTAAAACTCTCATCGGGATCATGAAGCGCAATGACCAAGAATGACCTAATGTCATTACTTGAATCCGGTTTAACCTCTTGATTGTCTTGCATAAACACCTTTGATATCGTTCATTTCATTATCTTTAATACTTTGAGGAACTTCCAACCTTATAGACATAGATCATGTGAGCATCATGAAATCCGGTGTCTTCCCCACACCGAAAAGAGGTGGAGTCACTGACCAAAGTGAAACCAAAACATGCTAGCTTTTTTGGTTTGAACCAAGCTAGTTCCCTATGTTGGAAACATAGTTCAAAGACTAGAAGATTTAAGCAGACCCATACCCACCTTGGTGGACAGTCTCATCTTCATGAGAATTACGTGGGCCCCTGCCCTTCCAGAAAGAAGGCATCACCACTCATAACTAGTCTATCGGTGCTTAGTTTAAAGTTCCTATTTACAATCAACTCATAAATCATCGAAGCTTGGTTCTAGAATAAGGTAATCATAGCTCAATAGATGATTTATCATCTCTTCTTTACGTACTAAGTGTGAATTGTCCTTACACTTACATATAGAATGTGATTGAGACTTGTTTCTCAATATTCAACACTCTCTTAGGTGAGTACTTTTGGTGACCTTTACTTAGGATTGGTTGAGACTTGTCTCACCATTCATCTTAGCCTCTTATCATGTTGTCACTATTTTCATTAGCATCATAGTATAATATAACTACTCACCTCATTACATGAATGTTAATTTCTTAATCTTGCCATTAACTAATGGTAGTACCCCTTTCTATTTACTCAAATTTGGCTAAGTGTTTCATGATAATCTAAGTACATGTTGTGCAAGACATATGCATTTTACCCATTCGGCCAAGGGACCCAAGTTCGATCCCTAGTGGCTGCATTTTATTTCATTATATGTAAGACTTATGAGCCTCACAATTTCGGTCAAGAGAACCCGTGTTCGAATCCCTTGGACAACATTTTATTTTTAATTATTTAGAGTGTTAGGTATCTTCATATATTCGGCCAAGAGAATTCGGGATCGAATCCCAGTGGCCTCAATTTTATTATTTTATTTTGGTGTGAGATTTATGTGTCTCACACCCTTGGCCGAGTGCCGGGTTCGAATCCCCTTTCTCACACTATTTTTTTTTCTTTTGATTTAAGGTTTCTTCTCTTAGTGTTAGGACCTTAAGGTATCGAGTTCCACACTCAATGGCAGCATCTATTTCTCTTCATTTTTACTAGTAATTAGTCCAAGCTATACTCAATTAACATACGCCTTTAATTAACTATCCTGCATTTAGCCTAGGCGTTTAGCTTAGAGTTTTACATGTACTTTTAACCAATTCGTTGAGGACTTTACTTTCATTTTCTTGTTCATGAATATCACGATTTCGTTTTGCATGTTAAACACACAACATTACATAAACACATAATTCACAATTTCTTCAAGTAAACCGTAACAACACAATTACGAAAAGATAGCATGCTTTGTGCACATATGACATTCAACATTCGGAAGTACATAACAAATCATAAACAGTCCGAGAACACACATTGCACACAACAATCATTTCTAAAATCATCTACCAGAAGTCATACCAAACGCATGCATCAATCGTTCATAGGATCTAATGACAGGGGCATGCAACGGGGACAGCCTTAGTTTTTAGATTGGAATTGAACTAAGCCTTAGGGGACTCTTGGGAAAGGGACCAAGAGAGAAGAAAACTCATACCTTTTTCATCCTTTACAACCAGCCACAACCACACGTTTCCACCCACACACAAACCTTTCTTCGAGCTTTGATTCTTGTTCCCAAGTGAAGTTCTTTACTTAAAACACTTAGGCGTACGAATTCTTCCTTTTGTTTTTGATGGATGCGTCCAAGAATACTTTTAGAACAGTGAGTATATGTGTATTTTCTGTTTTTGAATTGTGAGGTAAAGCTGAAAATACTTTTAGGATTAATTTATAGAATTAAAAGTTGGCATGAAGCACACTCCTAGTGGGAGTCATGCACCCCTTTTGTGGGAATTGTTGTTGATTTATTCAACACAATTAAAATGGTAAAAATCAGATTATAAAATATATATTAAGTTATTATAATTCCCCTCATTAATTTCTCTAATTTTTTAATCTACTAATTAGCCCCTTACTGCCTCCAACTCTGCTCGAACTCGAGTGTGGAGGTAGGGTCATTCTCGGGTTTGACCACCGAGATTTGACTTATTTTGAATAATTAACAACTTTATTTAATTAATTAAATACCATCCTAGGGTAATTACTATACTACCCCCCTAGCCCCAAAATTACCTTTATACCCCTAGAACCCTTAAAACCTAGGAATAACCCTCTAAGTCCGGTTAAGACTCATCCAGGTGAATCCTAGTTTTCGGGTACACTACATGGCTGGAACCAACCCTGACTAGCTCAACTAACTCACTAAGTTGGTTGGCTTGGCTGGTGCATAGGTTCAGAGGTCTGGTTCCACGCGCATCAATCCGTGTGAACCCGGTCTAACCTAGGCATTCTATGTACGTTTAGGCCTTACTTAGCTTAGTTGTTTTCGGGTTGTCACATTATCCCCCCCTTAGGAACACTCGTCCCCGAATGACACTACATATCATTTAAACAAAGAGGGTGATTTTTGAAATTTACTTCATCATACTTAAACGTTTCTCTTTTGGGAACATTTGATCCGTATTTATTTGGGTGGTGCTTATCATGCAAGATTAACTAAGGCTTCATTTTTTATATTGAGAAATTTCTTTCTCAATCACACTTAACTTGATGCACAACACAATTAATGCAACACAGAAAATATGCCTATGCTTACACAAAAACAGCAACATAGATTGCAAACATAACTTCGTTTTAACTCATATAGTGTTACTTCAAAACATATGATTAGTGACCTATTACACCAAGTTGACTACAGCACTTAGAAATTAGAGTTTCTTAAACATGAACCAGACTTCAGGAAAAGAATATCTAACCTTAAGAACTGAACAAATGAGGTGGTTCCGCCATAGAACTTTCATAGTGGCAATCTCCTTGTTCCTCAAACGCTTCACTTGACGATCTAAAATTTCGATTGGAACCTCTTCATAAGAAAGTCTCTCATAAACTCCAAACCCCTTAACAGGAAGGATGGATGCTGGATCGCCTAGACACTTCTTAAGCATTGAAACGTTAAACTTTGGATGAACAGAAGCCGATTCTTGAGGTAACTTTAATTCATAGACCACATTCCCTACTCGCTGCAAGACCTCATAAGGGCCTGTATACCTCGGACTTAACTTACCTTTTTTCTTACCAAATCTCATCACCCCTTTCATGGGTGATATCTTCAAGTAGACCTGATCACCTACCTCAAACTCTAGAGCTCTCTTTCTGTTGTCTGCATAGGATTTTTGACGATTGTAAGTAGTAGCCAACCTATCACTGATCATCTTGACCTTCTCCATAGTCTCATGTACGATCTCAGGACCAAGGATGGAAGATTCTCCTACCTCAAACCACCCAACCGGAGACCTATATCTTTGGCCATATAGCGCTTCAAAAGATGCCATCCCAATACTGGAATGGTAGTTGTTATTGTAAGAGAACTCTATCAACGACAAATGATCATCCCAACTCTCCTTGAAGTCAATAACACACGCTCTCAGTATGTCTTCAAGGGTCTGGATGGTACGCTCTACTTGTCATCCATCTGTGGATGAAAAGCAGTACTAAGCTTCACCTGTGTGCCCAAGCCCTTTTGGAAAGATCTCCAAAAATGAGAAGTAAACTGGGCTCCCCTATCCGAGATGATAGACAGAGGAATCCTGTGCCATATCACTATCTCATCAATATAAAGCTTGGCATAATCTTTAGCTTTGTAAGTAGACTTCACAGGTATGAAGTGAGCGGACTTCGTCATTCTGTCAACAATAACCCAAATGGAATCATGTAGTTTCCTAGTCTTTGGCAGACCAACCACAAAATACATATTGATAGCCTCCCACTTCCATGTTGGAATCTCAATCGTCTGAGTGAGACCCTCAAGCATAAGGTGTTCGGCCTTAACCTATTGGCAATTCAGACATTCCGGCATGAATTTAGAGATATCTCTCTTCATGCCTTCCCACCAATAGTCCTCTTTAAGGTCATGGTACATCTTGGTGGAACCTGGATGAATGGAATACCTGGAACCATGAGCTTCTGCCAAAATATTAGTCCTCAAATTGTCAACATTAGGCACACATAACCTATTTTGGTACCAAAGTACACCATCCCCTCCTAGGGAAAATAAGTCATTCAACTTACTCAATACTGAGTCTTTCAACTCCATGAGCATTGGGTCGAGATGCTGATTGGATCTTACATCTACAACAAATATTCGGAACTTGAGTGAACCAAAACACCCCCACTTGGTGCATCTACCAGTCGTACACCCAATCTAGCCAATTGGTGTACCTCTTTAACCAGCTCCTTCTTCTCTTCATCAATATGAGACATGTTGCCCATGCTCAATCGACTCAACGCATCAGCCTATACATTGTCCTTAACCGGGTGATAATAAACATTCATATCATAATCTTTGAGCAGCTCTAGCCATCTCCTATGACAAAGGTTCAACTCCCTCTGCGTAAAAACATACTGAAGACTTTTATGGTCAGTATATACATCAACATGTGCACCATATAAATACTGTCTTCAGAGTTTTAATGTAAACACCACAGCAGCTAACTCAAGATCATGAGTAGGATAGTTCTTCTCGTGGATCTTCAACTTTCTCGATGCATATGCAATCACCTTTCCATCCTGCATAAGAACACATCCCAAACCTACTCAGGAAGCATCACAATACACCACATATCCTGCACCACTCCTCGGCAATGTGAGAACTAAGGCTAAAGTGTGTCGTTCTTTGAGCTCTTGAAAGCTCTTCTCATATTTTTCAGACCACTCAAACTTCGCTTTCTTCTTCATCAAGGCTGTCAATGGAGCAGTAATAGTGGAAAAGCCTTCCACAAACCTACGATAATAATTGGCTAAGCCCAAAAAACTTCGAATATCTGTAGGAGTAAGGGGTCTCGGCCAATTCTTCACCGCCTCAACCTTCTTAGGATCAACTTCAACACCTTGGTCGGTCACAACATGACCAAGAAAGGTCACTGATCTCAACCAGAATTCACATTTGCTGAACTTCGCATACAGCTGATGTTCTCTAAGTACCTGCAATGTCTTTCTCAAGTGTACCTCATGCTCTTCTCTAGACTTAGAGTATATGAGAATGTCAAATATGCGAAGAAATCAAGGTACTCACAGAAAACTCTATTCATAAGGTCAATAAACGTGGCTGGTGCATTAGTGAGACCGCATGAAATGACCAAAAATTCATAATGCACATCTAGTATGAAAAGTCGTCTTAGAAACGTCTTCTCGCCTCACTCTGAGCTGATGATAGCCTGACCGAAGGTCTATTTTGGAAAAGAAACTTGAACCTTGGAGTTGGTCAAATAAATCGTCGATTCTGGGAAGAGGGTACTTATTCTTTATAGTGACTTCATTGAGTTGCCAATAGTCGATGCACATTCTAAGGTTTGAATCTTTTTTCTTTACGAACAACGCTGGAGCACCCCATGGGGATATGCTCGATTGGATGAAGCCCTTATCCAGTAGATCTTTCATCTGTAACTTCAACTCTTTGAGTTCAGCTGGCGCCATCCTGTACGGGGGGACTAGAAATTGGCTTAGTGTTGGGATCTAAATCAACACCAAAGTCAATCTCACGTTCAGGAGAAATTCCTGGTAAATCCTCCGGAAAGACATCTGGAAACTCATTCACTATTGACACTTAGTCTATGGAAGGAACTTCTTGATCTAAGTCATTGACTCTAACTAAGTGGTACAAGTACCCCTTAGCTATCATCTTGTTGGCCTTCAAGTGTGAAACAATTTGGCCGACTGGACTTGAACCTTGCCCTTCCTATTCCCACTCTAACTCATTTGGAAATTGAACCTCACTACCCTGTTTCGACAATCTATTGTGGCATAATACATATGGATCCAATCCATACCAAGATTATATCAAAATCGAGCATGGCTAATTCCACAAGATCAGCGTGAGTGACTCTATCAAGGATGTGAATTGGGCAATTTTTATACTTTTTCTGCTCTAATGTCGTCTCCTATGGGAGTACTCACTAGAATCGGTTCATGTAAGATTTCACGAAACACATCAAACCTACTAGCTATCAAAGGAGTAACATATGATAGAGTGGATCCTGGATATAACAATACATACACTGGGAAAATAAAGACATGCAACATACCCGTGACAACATCAGTTGATTTCTCTTGCTCTTCTCTACCTTTCAGCACATAAAATCAGTTCCTCTTAGGAGGTTCGGCTGCAATATTTGCATTCGGCTGAGGCTGCCTTGGCCTTATTCATCGTTTGAGGACAATCTCGGACCATGTGTCCAGTCTTGCCACACTCGAAGTAGGTGTTAGTACCTACTAAACATTCACCCGATGAGGATGTCCACATTTACCACAAAGCTTGCTTTTTTGCTAAACGTTCCGATCATTGTCCTTATAGGGCCAGACTCGTTCACCTTGGCATTCGAATTCCCTAAAGAGGCAGAATTACCTGAATGTCTCTTGAACTTTGGCTTGTTCTGGACTCCAAAGGAGCCCCTACCCAAGCTAAAACCAGTATGATCCATAGTCTTAGGCTTCTTGCTTTCATGAACTCTCCCCCACTTGCTGAGCATGCACCATCAAACTGTCCAAATCCATGCTATCATTCAACATGGATGCCCGACAATCTTCCACTAGATCCTCCGACACGCCAGTCACAAACCTGCTCATTTCATCTCTGCTATTTGCCACCAGAGAAAAAGCATACTTTGAGAGTCTAACAAATTTCAAGGAATACTCCTTGACTGACATACCTTCCTGTCTTAGATTGATGAACTCTTCAACCTTGGCTTTTCGTTGCTCATTGGGGAAGAATCTCTCAAGAAAGGCAGTCTTGACCACATCCCAAGTGATGTGAACATCTCCACTTGCTCAGCTACCAGTCCTCATCCGGTACAGAATCTGTGTCACATCCTTGAGTTGATATGCAGTCAACTCAGCCTTCGCCTCCTCATTTACTCCCATGGCACAAAAGATCTTGTGGACCTCATCCACGAACTCTTGGGGATCCTCATTGGTCTTTGATCCATAGTAAATTGGGGGGTTCATTCTGGTGAAGTCCCTCAGCCTGCTAGCCGTGGTCCTAGCATGATGGTTCTCGCCGAGAGCACCCTCTCTAGAGGCTTGAGCCGTGATGGCTTGAACCTGAGTAGTGATGGCCTGTGCAATTTGCAGCAAAGCATTCCTCACCTCACCATCTGTAAACCCAGCTGGATTGACAGGCACTTGATCAGCAGCAACTAGGGCTTGAGGAGAAACTTGATTTCCTCCAGCAGCTGCCTCACCTACCCTCCTGCCTTCATTTCTTCTCGTATTCATTATCTAAACGTAGATACAAGAAAAGAGTTATATTATTAAAGACACAATTATGTCACAATTCTACATAGCACGATAAAGAGTAGAAGAAGGGAAAATTTCCTAAGCATTATGCAGTATCTAATTCATGATAGTGGTGCACTTCACTACCATAACTTAGAAACTACTCAACGTGGTTGATATAAGCCTGATGTCTTGGATATTTAATCTAGTACTCTGATACAAAGTTTGTCACGACCCAGATTCTGGAATTCAAATCGCAACCGACGTCGTTGACCTCTCAGAGGTCGCAGACAAGCCTCTTCTTGCATTCATCACATTCGTATGGTTAATTTTTGCGGAAAATTTAAAACTTTTTGTTTATATTTGAAGTATACATAGACTTCATATAAATGCGTATTTGTAAGGAAGTTGATTGCTCATACATCAACCATCTAGTTATAAAATCATGCAACTTGAAAGAAATAGAATCTCATGTCATAAGTAATACTTGCCAAAATGGAATCATTACAAGCGTCTGAATAAAATAGGAAGGGAACACTAGCGGAACATATCCCGCTAGTTCAAACCTACTACTAAGAAAAAAATATAAAGGCAGACATCCTCGAATGTATGAGGACCTACCAAGTCCGGATGAAATCTATGAGTCCGAACAGCTGCAATGATACCCTCAACGTCCACTTGAGCCTGCACCTAAAATAGTAATATTCTATGGAATTACTACACACTTGTACTAAGTATGGGTACATGCAGCAACACATAACGGTAATACATGAACAAGAATGGATCTTCCTAATCAACATGCTTTCTTAGAAGGTCATGTCTCTTGACTTGCCTAATTCGTAATAGGAAGGTCATACCATGAATATGTCACACATCGTACACAAAGGTTCACATAACATACATTTCATGTTTCATATATTGTACATGTCATATCCATGAGACCTTAGAATCATGGACGTACCATTAGGACATCTCAAGTGAGGGCCCAACATATGGGACTTCAACCCGAGGGCCTCCTTTAGAAAACAAAGAGTCTGCTTCATTCTTTCATTTGTACTCCATATTATTTATTTCATTCATTCATAGGCTGATGTAAACACCAGCTATACCTAGGATGAAGTTTAAAACTCTCATCGGGATCATGAAGTGCAATGACCAAGAATGACCTAATGTCATTACTTGAATCCGGTTTAACCTCTTGATTGTCTTGCACAAATACCTTCGATATCGTTCATTTCATTATCTTTAATACTTTGAGAAACTTTCAACCTTATAGACATAGATCATGTGAGCATCATGAAATCCAGTGTCTTCCCCACACCGAAAAGAGGTGGAGTCACTAGCCAAAGTGAAACCAAAATATGCTAGCTTTTTGGGTTCGAACCAAGCTAGTTCCCTATGTTGGAAATATAGTTCAAAGACTAGGAGATTTAAGGAGACTCATACCCACCTTTGTGGACTGTCTCATCTTCATGAGAATTACGTGAACCTCCGCCCCTCCCGAAAGAAGGTACCACCACTCATAACTAGCCTATCGGTGCTTAGTTTAAAGTTCCTATTTACAATCAACTCATACATCATCGAAGTTTGCTTCTACAATAAGGTAATCATAGATCAATAGATGATTTATCATCTCTTCTTTACGTATTATGTGTGAATTGTCCTTACACTTACATATAGAATGTGATTGAGACTTGTCTCTCAATATTCAACACTCTCTTAGGTGAGTACTTTTGGTGACCTTTACTTAGGCTTCGTTGAGACTTGTCTCACCATTCATCTTAGCCTCTTATCATGTAGTGACTATTTTCATTAGCATCATAGTATTATATAATTACTCACCTCATTACATGAATGTCCATTTCTTAATCTTGCCATTCACTCATGGTAGTACCCCTTTCAGGTTACTCATATTTGGCTAAGTGTTTCATGATAATCTAAGTACATATTGTGCAAGACTTATGCATTTTACCCATTCGGCCAAGGGACCAAAGTTCGATCCCTAGTGGCTGCATTTTATTTCATTATATGTAAGACTTATGAGCCTCACAATTTCGGTCAAGAGAACCCGTGTTCGAATCCCTTGGGCAACATTTTATACTTAATTATTTAGAGTGTTAGGTATCTTCATATATTCGGCCAAGAGAATTCGGGATCGATTCCCAGTGGCCTCAATTTTATTATTTTATTTTGGTGTGAGATTTATGTGTCTCACACCCTTGGCCGAGTAGCCGGGTTCGAATCCCCTTTCTCACACTATTTTTTTTCTTTTGATTTAAGGTTTCTTCTCTTAGTGTTAGGACCTTAAGGTCTCGAGTTCCACACTCAATGGCAGCATCTATTTCTCTTCATTTTTACTAGTGATTAGCCCAAACTATACTCAATTAACATATGCCTTTAATTAACTTTCCTGCATTTAGCCTAGGCGTTTACCTTAGAGTTTTACATGTACTTTTAAACAATTCCTTAAGGACTTTACTTTCACTTTCTTGTTCATGAATATCACGATTTCTTTTTGCATGTTAAACACACAACATTACATAAACACATAATTCACAGTTTCTTCAAGTAAACCGTAACAACACAATTACGAAAAAACAGCATGCTTTGTGCACATATGACATTCAACATTCGGAAGTACATAACAAATCGTAAACAGTCCGAGAACACACATTGCACACAATCACAATCATTCCTAAAATCATCTACCAGAAGTAATACTAACGCATGCATCAATCATTCATAGGATCTAAGAGAGGAAAACCCATACCTTTTTAGATTGGAATTGAACTGAGTTTTTAGATTGGAATTGAACTGAGCCTTAGGAAACTCTTGGGAAAGGGACCAAGAGAGGAAAACCCATACCTTTTCAGCCTCTACAACCAGCCACAACCACACGTTTCTACCCACACACAAACCATTCTTCCGAGCTTTGATTCTTGTTCCCAAGTGAAGTTCTTTACTTGAAACACTTAGGCATACGAATTCTTCCTTTTATTTTTGATGGATGCATCCAAGAATACTTTTAGAAAAATGTTATGTTTATTTTCTGTTTTTGAATTGTGAGGTAAAGCTGAAAATACTTTTAGGATTAATATAAAGAATTAAGAGTGGGTATGAAGCACCCTCCTAGTGGGACTCATGTGCCCCTTTTGTGGGAATTGTTGTTAATTTATTCAACACAATTAAAATGGTAAAAATCAGATTACAAAATATATATTAAGTTATTATAATTCCCCTCCTTAATTTCTCTAATTTTTTAATCTACTAATTAGCCCCTTACTGCCTCCAACTCGGCTCGAACTCGACTGTGGAGGTAGGGTCAATCTTAAGTTTGACCACCGAGATTTGACTTATTTTAACTAATTAAAAACTTTATTTAATTAATTAAATACCATCCTAGGGTAATTAATTATACTACCCCTAACCCCAAAATTACCTTTATACCCCTAGAACCCTTAAAACCTAGGACTAACCCTCTAAGTCCGTTAAGACTCATCCGGGTGAATCCTAGTTTTCGGGTAAACTATATGGATAGAACCAATCCTGCCAAGCTGAACTAACTCACCAAGTTGGTTGGCTTGGCTGGTGCATAGGTTCAGAGGTCTGGTTCCACGTGCATCAATCCGTGGAACCCGGTCTAACCTAGGCATTCTATGTACATTTAGGCCTTACTTAGCATAGTTGTTTTCGGGTTGTCACTTAAACCATCTAAACGAAATAGAAAAATATGGGCATAGCCCTTATACAAATGTAGAAAGTCCACTTAGGGATTACAACAATATCTTGAAACAACATGAGTGAAATGATTGTCTTTAGACTATAACAATGTAGCATAAGTAGAGTTAGAAAAAGGCATCATCCTCGAAACTTTAGGACATACCCACACTTGGATGAATGATCCAAGCGTTACTTGCAAATGGTCACGAACCCTTCAACGACCGGAACCTAAAATATTGGGGAAAAGGGAGAAATAGGGGTTAGCACATCACTTGTACTAATTATGGAAACATATGCACACACAACATAGAGAAAATCATGCTAAAAAGGGACATTTTACCAAAACATGATGAGCTTACTGTAAAAAACCTCCTTTATGCACACTTAAGAGACCATACCAACCAATAAGTACATAATCCTCAATACAACATCATTTTCAACACAAAACTAACAATACTAAGTCAAGTCAACATATGTGTAGCCAAACAACTTTAACATCACATTATAACCACAAGGCATATATAAAAACTTCATAACATTTCAACATATACTAGACCCTTACCCATAACCCCTTATCAAGTCTACAAGTGCAATGACCAAGCGCCCTATAACCTCACTTAATCAAGTAAACCAAAACAAAAGACCATAAGCAATGCCTAACTTCACATAACATAGTACCAAGAGTAACCATCAACATATTTTAGCAATATAGATCAACAACCTGTTCATAAGTCAAACCAAAATCACATTGTATCATCAACATGTAAGATCAACTATACATATCATTTACAATTTAGGCACATATAGAAATAAGAACATCCTTCTAACACTTCCCTCAAGGCTAACTAGTGCAATGTGTAGGTAGAGTCTCATACCCCTACCTAGACTAAGTCAACCCCTTAGGTCATCCTAGTTAGAGTTCATTTTATTACTTCATTTTTACTTTTGGTAACATTTTGCCTTAACCGACATAAACCACATGAGTGGAATCCGGTGTTATGGAACCCTACATCGAAAGAAGGTGGACTATTTGCAAAGGTAGTACCAAAACATGAACATAGCATCTATGTGGATCCACCAGCTAGTATTCCGATGAGGGCAACATAGTTCAAGAACTAGGAGATGTAATTGGGACCCTCTTTATGCCCCATGCATTATAGTCTCCAATCTCATGAGTACAATAGTGAACCTACCTTCCCTATGTGGGAAAGGACACTCCTCACTGCTTGTTCGCTCGGTGCTAAGCTCGAGTCCCTTTTTGAAATGTATTTAAGTCACCCATTATTATCAAAGATTAGTTTAGGTCATAGAAGACTACTCCTTATATAGTCATAGTCTTTAGCTCAAATAGGAATTGCATGAGAACATCCCTGTCAATACAACCCTCACATGTGAGATTAACACTTTAACATCATCATCATAGTATTGCACACAAGTGAATCAACATCATCCTTATATCATCACAACCTTAACATGATCTCACAACTGATAAGACAAGACATTTCAATAACAACATCGTACCACCCTAATTGGGACAACCCGCCAGTACCCCCTAGGAGTTAGGGAAACCCTTGGATCATCACAAGGTGTACTTGACCCTTTGGGGTCTTGTACAAGCCTTTTAACTAAGTTCATTATATAAGACATAGAAGTAGTGTAGAATTAAAACTTTTCACGACATTTAATATAAAAAAGAATTCTTTCACAAATACTACGAATATCTCATCGTCACAAGTCAACTTAAAGACATGACATAACATCTTAGGGACACGACCCTTTACATTTGAAAGAAATACATAATAAGTCTTAATAACAAAACTAAGAAACATTGACTATGTCCTCGAATATATGAGGACATACCAAGTCTTGAGAGAGTAGATTTCCCATGCTTTTCCTTCTAGACTTCTTCTTGCTTCCAAACCTATACTTATAAAGTATAGAAAAGTATGGGGTTAGTACAAAACATGTACTAAGTATGGCATATGCAAAAACATGCAAAAAAGGACATTTTAGTATAAATACATTTTCATAGCAACTAAGTAAAACCTTCATGAATATAGAAGCAAAACAACTAGAATCAGCACTTAACACTTAGAGAAGGATTTCCATAATTTCAACAAAAAGGACCATTTTACAGTAAACTCTCCAAAATTAAGAGAACTATTTTAGATTTACAGTGAACTACCTTAATACCAAAACAGTGAACTCTCAAAGTCAAGCCAAGAGGAAGTGAACTCATTTCTGTAGGAGTTTCCCTAGCTAAGGTTATCCTAAGACTCACCAAGGTAAGACATGAAGGAAGCGCCTATACACCTTCTTCAATACACACCTAGGTGATCCCCAAGAATACCCATTCTAGGCTTACTCGGAGAACAAGTCCCCACTCAATGACAAGACATTAGAAGAACACTCAAACAACACACCAAGACTTTCGTTTCGGAATGTCCACTTAGTGCAATGAGTAGATGGCGTCTTATTCCACTACCTACCCTAAGTAGTACACTCTTTTAGAAGACTTAGGTCATCCAATTCATATAAGACACACCAAGACTTCCCTTTCGGAATGCCTACTTAGTGCAATGAGTAGATGGTGTCCCATTCAACCACCTACCCTAAGTAGTACACTCTTTTAGAATACTTAGTTCATTCATTCTTTTGCGGGGGTTTGCTTAACCGACATAAACCATGAGAGTTAGACATGGAATACCGATATTAATCCTTATCGGATGAGGGATCCTCACTTGCCTAGAGTATGGTCATTCTCTTAGCTTTTACATGGCTTACCTAATAGCTACACCTATGCGGGCGCATAGTTAAGGGATAAGGAGATGCTACTAAGTAACTCATTCTCGACTAACGAGGAGTACTTATCTCAAGAGGTATATTGAAATACAACATCACAACTTACGAAGTGTAACCACCTTTTCTTCATATCCTCTCGGTGCTGAGAATAACTCCCCGTGGATTCTCAACATTATATACTTTAGGTTAAATATAACTAGTGAACACCACATCTCAACTCACGAAGGGCATTCATCCTCCGACATATCTTAGAAATCTCTTAGGATGTAATAAGGTTGCTACTAAACACTTCATCTCAACTCAAGTTGAGTGTTCACCCCAACACTCCCCTTTTGACTTGAATTGGTTTCATTCATTCACTCAAGTGTGCGTGTGTACATGTGAACACACCTTGCTTTTAAGCATCATTTCATTTGCATTAAGTTCAATACATGCTTAGACCTTTATTCATCACATTAAACACTTTAACATGCTCAACATATACACTTGCTTCATTTAGGCATAATCTAAGCAAAATATGCAATCCAAGCTTCATAATACACATTCCAAGAATCATCTTCATTATCACTTCATTTCACACATTAGGCCTTCAAAGACACACTTACAATACATACCAAGTATGTCCAAATTCATCGAATAAACACCGCCACCAAGAAGGAGGACCATACCACTCAAGAGCATTTCATAAAGAGAGTTAACAACGAAACCAACTTACCATTTTTCCAAATCTTTCACACCTATTTACAATTTACTCAACAATTCATCATAAAATAGCCCTTGGGTCAGTAGCTAAACAACAATATCAACACAAGGAAATCAAAGCTCAAAGACTACAAAACCATGCTCATTTAACTCATTCCTTAATCCAAAATTTGATAAAAAGCTTTAACATGTTTTCATTGAAGTTTTAGCATTAAAATCACCAACTAACATTAGAAACATCATATTTTAATCATTTAAAACATTTTCATGCAAGACCCATATTTAGAATCAAATATAAAAGACGATAAAGTTTGAAAAACCTTTTTGAAATCTTTTAGAAATGACTCCTTGAATGGAAGAGAGTTCAAGGATGACTACCATACCTCAAATAGAAGAAACCCCACTGATTTTTGATGAAGAATCGACCACCAACAACCCTCCTAGCTCTTTCTTGACTTCTAGCTTCTATAGAGGTTTGAGAGAGTTTTCTTGAGGGAAGGGTATTGGGTTTTAAGAAATGAAGTCTAAAATTAGGTCTTAGGGTTTGAAACATCTTACTATACCTAAAAAGACCTAAAAGTAACTTCCTAGGTTCATAAAAGACTTTGGGTAAATTTACCAAACACCCCAAGCCAAAACAGAAAAATGCAGCTTTTCACAGGCAGCACCAACGACTCCCAACCAACGGACCGTTTTGTCAAACGATGCCCCGTTGGTGAGGGTTCGTTGGTTGGGTATGCAACCCTCAAAACTTGCAGGCCTGAAGGTCCAATCGACGAACCAAGTCGACGAGCTATCAATGGTCAACTGGCTGTCGACTAGTTCCATTTGTGGACACTGCCTAGGCAGTTTTGGGTCCTAGTCTTGGGCTCCAGGGCCCCTCGTGGGTCCTAGGTAGGATCGTACACGGACGTTAAACCCCTAAACATAGTCGTCTAGGTCTTAGGAACATCCCACACCAATTTAGATTGAAACGAACACGTAAAACTCACTAAAACACATGAAGACACACAAGAACAATCTAAGGCATATCTTCCGAATGTCATGGACGTTCTCGTACGTTTGACCTCCAAACTTAACCAAACTTTACACACTGCCTAAGGCATCAATATAACTCATTTTAACACAAAATTAACTCAAGAAACATTCATGAATCTCTAGTTCACCTTAGTTCGTTTTAGGGTGTTACACTAATCAATCCAACCACAATACATATACTTCAATTGGATCAACATCATTAGGTATAAGTCATCACAATAGAGTTAAAGTTTCAAGATCACAAAGTCTTACCTCTTTCTCTTCCAAAGCCATCATCATGGTCTTACCATAAACCAACCCCAATTCATCCATCAATTGGTATAACAACACCATAGAATACTACTTTACACATTAACCAAGTCAATTGCATCACTACTACATAATTCAATTCAAGATCACAACCTAGGGTTAAGGGGAAAAGGTCATCCTCCACAAACTAGGGCAATACATCAAGAAGTAGCATAATTGAATCATAATACATCATAATCTAATCATGATAACCAAAAGAAACCATAAGACAACACAATTTAGAAGATCAAATTCGTAATAGAGAGAAACCCACATGAACTCATCTTTTGAAAATCAAATTTGGAAGAACCCTTTGGGGAAAAGAATCCCAAAGATGAAGAGTTCTCATACCTTGTTAAACCTTAAATATTGATGGAGAAAACTTGACTCCTTGCTTCCCTAGAACCCACCTTGACCTTGGTATTCTATGGAGTTTCTTTGGGAGAGAGAAAGTAGAGAGAAGGAAGAACACTTTGAGTTTGGGACTTGTGAGGGGTTAAGTTGGGTTTAGGCTTAGGGTAGGTTATATAGTTAATTAACTAACCTAATTAGCCACCCCCTAAGCATTAATTAAAACCCTAAGTAACTAACTTAATTAATTGCACCCTTTAAAGATTCACAGTGAAACTTGGGACCTTACTTACGAGACCCCGATCTAGGGTCTGTAGGTCAATCAACGGCCAGGACTCCCACCGTCCTGTGCAGTCGTAGTTTTGGTTAGAGAGTAACCAAAATGGACCCTTTGACAAAATGTCTTAGTGACCATCGACGCCCCGTTGATTGGCCTATGCCTCGTAGCTGGCAACCGTCGATGGCTACTGTCTCCTAGACAACTTTTAGCCAAAAAGAAGGGTCCTTCTCAAGGACCCCTTGGGTGGTTCTTGGGGATTCGTACCCGGACGTTTCGTCTATAAACCTACTCTAATACGTGTTAGATACCTTACCACAAAATTCCATCGAATTACGATTCCTAAAACCTAGTCAAATAGGCTAAGACACACTAGCACCTCTTGGACTAGTCTCCGGACGTCATGGACATTTCTTGACGCTTTGATTATAAAACTTCCTAAATGACTTATATATATTATATTTGACCTTAAAACAGTGTTATAACCCTTAGACACTCATGTTAGGCTCTAGAATAGGTCTTAGACTTTCGAAGTGTTACACCTAGTTTGGTTGTTTCTAAAATCTTGGGATGTTGACTTTCAGATCTTAGGGGATATTTCCACAAGTAGTTGTTTATATTTTGGCTGTTCAATTGAGTTTATGGGGAATCGATTCTCTACCCAACTAAATCATTTCCCTTATTTATGATGAACTTGAGTTATTATGATATTGTGGATTTGGTTCGGGTCAATTCTTAGTTCTCCCACCGAGTTGGTTTAGCGTGGATGTCACTCACAACAGTCTGAGTCATGATATTGTAGTGATACAATTATCGATAAGATATACAAAACAACTGTACATCTGTCGACTCTTTCCCCTCTCTCTCTCAAATCTCGCTCACTTCTCTCCTCCCTTTTCCTACTTGTAGATAGTTTTTTTTAATAGAATTGCTTTGTTGGTATAAATCATAATTGTATTCATGATACTAATATATATTAAATATACAAATCAACTGCTTTTTTCTCCTTTCTCTCCTAATCTCGCTTTTCTTTCTTCTACTTCTAATATGTTGTCATGAATCATAATGAAGTAAACTATAACTACAAATTTTTATTAAGCCCAAGCTATAATCATTTTTAACAAATTTCTCAAAAATATAATATACTCTGTTGATTTACTAAAATGAGCAAATGAAATGAAACAAAGGGTCAAAGTGTTTTCATAATTAAAACTTTAGTGGAGAAAATGGAAGAAATGCTTAATTGATAATAATGTAATTTGGTAAGTAGTAATTAAGTAGTTAAGGCTTTAGTATTTGATTATTGATATAAAAGTCTTTACAGTTCATGTGAGTGTGTTTGGCCTCCTTTTTGTTTTCTCTCTCCTCTTTTGTTGTGTGCCGTTAGTGACGAGCACGCCTGGCACCAAATCATTCCCTCCAACCCCCTACTTTCTCTCTCCCTCTCTCGAACGTATATTACCATAGATATACTGTTTCTCTCTCCTCTCTTTCCCCTTTCTCTCTATCTCTCTTTCTCTTTCTCTCTCCAAAGAAAAAAACAACAAACACTTTCCTTCCATCTCTCAATTTTGCATTTCAGCTTAATTTGGTTGGATCTGTTGCAGTGGATTTGGGTTAAATCACTCCATAAAGCTAGGTAATCTAGTTTTTTATTTTCTGAAATTCGTTTTTGAATTATTGACTGGGGATCTTTTATCTTTGATCTGAAAATCGAAGTTGTATTATTGAAGTTTTTTTATGCAATTTTTGTGGACTTGCAATCTGAGTGTTTTGTTTAGTTTTGGGGGAGGTTAGATTTATAATTCCCAGATCATCATCTCTTTCCTCGGGTTGTTTAGTGGCTGATTTGATACTATGGCTCCTTTTCTCCAAAAATTTATTGCCCCATTTACAGCGTCAATTCAACTCTTTTCCGTTCTGTCTGTTCCTAGGATTCCTTCCCCAACAACAATAAAAAAAAATGATTGAAAACCTCAAGTATGCACTAGGGGTTGTGACACTCTTCTCTTTAGTTGCTTAATTCGCTTTATACGATCAAAATGGAATTTTAAAAAATGCATTCATGAATGGCAAAAAGAATTGTAGGCGAAGAAGGGAGGTGGAGGATGATTTTGAAATTAAAATGGATGAGTCTACTTGAGAATGAAGCTAAAACCAATGAAATTGGGTCTGGTAAAATGAAAGTGGTAGAAATACCATATATCACTGTGAAATTAGTGGCTTCAAGATTAAAAGGGTTCAAGTAAGAATATCTTACATGTCTTTAAATTTGAAAACTGTCCCTTTCTTAAATATAGTTGTCGATGTGTTGCACCAAGATTGCTTAACTAGCCTCCTACACCCAAAGGTGTAGCTTAGTGGCCAATAAGGTGAGTTGAGAACCATGAGGTTGCAGGTCCAATTCCTAGCAAAGACAAAAACATTAGGTTATTTCCTTCCATCATTCCAAGCCTTGATAAAAATATTTACCCGGTACCTATTACGAGAGTTAGTAGGTACCCCATGGAATTAGGTGAGTTGTGCACTAGATGGGCCCGGACACCACAGTTATAATAAAAGAAGAAGCCTTACTAGCTCCTTTTGTTTTAGTGCTATCTGGAATTTGAGCAGTATTTGAAGTCATCTGACTTCTGAGGTTACAGGGTGATATCTGTTTTTCCTTGCTGAAGCATACTTTCAGTTGGTTTGATGGATTTTCTCTGTTCTTCTATGAATTTTGTATAATTTGTCTTTTTCTGCTGAAGATTGTTGCAGCTGTTACTTATCTTTTTCATCTTTGTATTCTTTCTTTAAGTAGTCCTTTTTCTACTATCTTTCTTTTTCTATGGATAATTATGTTTCTGAGAAGTTTATGAATTTTTCTCTTGTGACATATGCCTAGTAGAGAAAGGATTTGTTTTGAAACTCACTCTTTGTCTAGTGATATTATCCCTGATTATGCATTGTCTTTTCAGTTATTTTCAGCCTTCTCTCTAGTTGAAGTACTAAAGCAGAAAGGAACAATTATGTCTGTTTCAATGAGAGATTTGGATCCAGCTTTTCAAGGAGCAGGCCAAAAGGCGTATCCTCATTTTAGGTCATGTAGAAGTAGAAGATTTATTGAAATGATATTTTTCTCTCTTTGCTGTAATGATTCCTTAAAAGCTTGGTTTTTTGAGCCACCTCTTTAGGAAGAACTCTGCTTCAATGTTAATCAGAGGATGAGCTCTCATCCATATATTTTCAAAATGAGTGAAGTAATAGATACAGAAACATTGCACTGAAAGAAAGAATAACATGTAAATGATGCGTTAATTATAATTTTTTATATCATTGATGCCTATGTTCATTTACAAATTTATCTTTTAATTTCATTGGCTAATGTTTAGCTAAAGAATAGTGCAAATTCAAATTCCTTGACCCCATTAATAGTGGAATAGAGATCTGGCGTATTGAAAAGCTAAGTCCAGTTCCTGTTCCAAAGTCATCACATGGTAAATTTTACACAGGAGACTCATATATTATTTTGAAGGTATGTTAGTTATGGTGATCTATTAGCTCTCATCATATTCTAAAGGATCTTAGAAGAGTCATTTTGTTTTACTTCTATACTATTAGACTCTAACAGGACAACATCGGTTGTCTCTGAATGTTTTACTGTTATATCATATAACTACGTAGTATAATTTTAAATATACAACTTACATCAAACTAGAAGCTATTAAACTTTTAAAACAAAATAAAAAATATTCTTTTGGATGCTAGATTTTCTTGAATGTTTCGTCCTTTAATATGACTTGACTGATCCATAGAAGATATTGCATCGTATGAATGAGAAATGATCTAACTAACACATCCATGCTAGTCATTTCTGGTTTGTTGTATTGTACTTTTTGATTGAAGTTTCAAATTGGAATATTACCTTTTATTTCTAGAAGGCTTTGTGCTTTCAATATCATTTTTAAGGGGAACTATCATTGTTTTAATTTGGAGCCTTTTATGATGTTGGACCAGCCGGAGACTCACTTAATGTAATTGGAGAACATTTATGTCATATCTGGTTGATGGGATCGTAATGGCTTAACTGGCAGCTTAATATTTCAGTTTTGTCAGCTAAAAGGGTTTATTCTTTCCCCTCTCCTCTTTTTCAGACCAGCGCTTCAAAAACTGGTGCCTTACGGCATGATATTCATTACTGGCTTGGTGCTGATACTAGTCAGGTTTGTTCCTATTTAGAAGATTTTGCAGCCAGTATTTTTTTAATTTTCTCATAGTCATCTGTTTTATTAGGATGAAGCTGGTGCTGCTGCCATAAAAACTATTGAACTAGATGCAGCACTTGGTGGGCGTGCTGTTCAATATCGTGAAGTGCAAGGCCATGAAACTGAGAAGTTCCTTTCCTATTTCAAACCATGTATAATCCCTCTAAAAGGTGGAATTGCATCTGGATTTAAGCATGTAGAGGAAGAAGAGTATAAGAACTGTTTGTACATATGCCAAGGGAAGCATGTTGTCCATGTGAAGGAGGCAAGTGTTCTCAACTACTTTGCTTCTGATAATGGATGACAAGAAAAATTTAAGCTTACAGTTTCATGTCCGTTTTCTACATTATTGGTACAGGTTCCTTTTGCTCGATCCTCACTTAATCATGATGACATCTTCATTCTTGATACCAAGTCTAAAATCTTTCAATTTAATGGTTCCAATTCCTCTATTCAAGAAAGGGCTAAAGCACTTGAAGTTGTTCAGTACATTAAAGATACGTACCACGATGGTAAATGCGATGTCGCTGCAATTGGTAAGTAGTTAGTAATTTAATTACTCAAGGGAATTATACTGAAGTGCCCATTGCATTGAATGGTGGTCTGATCGATGTGTAGAGGATGGTAAACTGATGGCTGATGCCGAGACCGGAGAATTCTGGGGTTTTTTTGGTGGCTTTGCTCCTCTTCCAAGGAAGACTACACGGGATGAGGCTAAAAACATTGATACTGTTCCTACTAGATTGTATAGGTGAGTCTCCTTAAATAAACCTTTCCGCATCCATTAGGTAATTTCTATTATATATGTTGCTGCTAGATTCATCACCTCACTTTTATTAAATGATCAACAGTGTACTAAAATCACAGCACAAAGGTTATGCTGATGATAACCAATTACAGATTCCAAAAAAGATAAAGACCTAGCCTTGTTCTTCTTACAACAAAAAACAATTATATACCCCGTTAAATCCCACAAAGTGAATATATGTAGACCTTACCCCTACTCATGGAGGTAAATAAGCTGTTTCCAAAAGACACTGTTTTTGAAAGTCCCTCTGGTTAAGTAAAGCAAATCAAAATAGTAATGAAAAGGATAAACGACAATGTATAAAACATGACAACTAATAGAAAAGCAGTGCAAAGCATACATGCAAGACACAATAACATCAGGAAAATAGTGCAATCACTACATAATAAACAACATATGATATCAAATAACACAAGCAAGAAACTATATGGATAAGGCTAATACTACCACCAATCTCAACTAGCTACTAACCTTCTACCCTAATTCGCGACTTCCATATCCTCATATCTTTGGTTTAAGTTGCTCAGACTTGGGTGAGAGTGTCCGATACGAGTGCGGATCTAGAGGTCGGATCCTCTATGATCCTCAAGTTATAATATCTCATAATAGAGTTATAAAACTAAATTATGAGATATTATGTGGAAAACTTGAGGAGAAATATTGATCTAGTGGAGAATCCTGAAAGGAGATAAAAGGGAAGGGAGTGACAAGAAAAAAAGAAATGTACAGGTAGTTAAATGAAAAGGTTACCAGTTAACTCAAGAAGTAAACTACCAACTATAAAAGAAAAAAAGAAATGTACAGGTAGTTAGGAATTTAATTAAACATTTTTAATCACTCTGAGGGAAAAAAATTCAGCAACATATAATTTAAATAATCAAAGCTAAATAGGGCAAAGGGAACTGGAGTAATGAACAAAGTACTAGCAGTGCCACTGCACACCAGGAAGAAGAAGAAAGAAAAGAGAAGTACTGGAAGGAAAGAGTACACACAAAACCTTTCCATTCTGATTTCGTAAGGACCAGGTAAGCCGCGACTCTTTTTATTCTTTAAAATGGATCACTTATTAATTAAAAAAATTAAAGCGCTGCTTTTCTCGCTTTGCCTCTTCCGGTCGAATCACGCTTCAAGCCCACAAACAACTACTTTTCACATGCCTCACTTCAGCCAATCAAAGCGTTGATTCCTCGCTTCGCTTCACCGCTTAAATCGATGAAGCCCTTGCTTTCCCGAGCACTGGCCTCCACACCTCCAACCTAGCGTTAACTCCATTATGAGTCTCATTAATCGTTATTATGTCAATAGCAAATAACATACAACATGACACCTCACCTTAACAATGTCAAGTCAATTCATCCATCACAGTGGCAAATGAAAGGGGCTAAACACTTATCTTGATGCAACCCCATCTCCACCAGGAAGTGCTTCGAGCCTCCTCCCACTAGTCTTAGTCGAGTCTTGACTCCATTATACATGTCCTTCATCGCCCTGATGTAAGCCACTGGTCTGGACTTCCTGCAAGACTTTGCATAGACCTTTTTTAGATCAATGAACACTATATGTAAGTTCCTCGTCCTATCCCTATATTTCTCCACCATCCATAGTTGATCGCCCCGACACGAAGCCGGAATGGTTCTAGGAAATGGACACACCCTTCCTCACCCTCATCTCCTCCACTATCTGCCAAACTTTCATAGTATGGCTTAGCTTCTTGATACCTTTGAAATTGTTACAGATTTGGTTATCAACCTTATTCTTGTACAACAAAATCATTGTACTCCACCTCTATTCTTCGGGAATTTCAGCCATCTTAAAAATGATATTAGACAAGCCATTTAACCACTCCATGTCTGCCTAACCTGTGCTCTTCCAAAACTCCACCGAAATCTCATCCGATTCAATTGATCTTCCCTTGCTCATCCTATGAATAACACCCTTAATCCCCTCAACCTTAATCACATAGGGTACCCAAAATCCGGACGTCTCTCTGAGTGCTCCAGATCACCGAACACAATATCTTTGTCCCTTTTGTTCAAGAGTTTATGAAAGTGTGCTTTCCATCTTCGTCTAATAAGTGCCTTCTCCACCAACACTTTTCCCTCCTCGTCTTTGATGCACTTTACTTGATTCAGGTCTCGAGCCTTCTTCTCTCTCACCTTAGCGAGCCTGTATAACTTCGTATCTCTGACTTTGTCCCCTAACTCGACATACAAGCGTTTAAAGTTGTTGTAATCGCTAACTTTACCTCTTCAGCACCTATACCTTTTCTTATTTATCCGCTTTTATATCCATATTCTTACTAATTTCACTCTTCCCTTCAAGGTTCTTAGCTTTGTGTGTAGCCCAAATATCCACATCTACAGTAGCTCCAATTGATTCCGTCCAACACCAGTAGAGAAATCAAAAGCTTTGAAATCCTCCCAAAAGTGGAACACACAAAGAGAACACAAAGAACACACAATGGTTTCTATTTTTATATTTTTGATTTTTTTTATTGTTTTGTGATTTTTTAATTGGAAATCAAAAGTCAAACAGTGTTTATAAGAAATATAACTACCCTAGCTCTGATACCAAATGAATGATAACTCTCAATCCAAGAATATTCAAAAAAAACTTTATAAAAGAACCAGCCCTAAACACCATTGAAGATTCACAGGGAAACAAGTAAAGGTATGAGGAATAGGCATTATGGCTAGAACTATCAAGCACCCAACTAGGAACTAGTTGAACCTAGACGTTTTCCTAGACTATTCCCCTGCTCCATATCTTCTTAGGCTGCCTTTAATTTACAATATTCAGTTTCAGAAGAATTTATCTTTCAAGGCTGTCTAGCTCCACATTTGAAAAAGGGGAGCCATTTTTGTCCACGAATTTTGAGTAGCTTTTAGCTTCTTCTTCCTTTGTCTTGTTCGACTTGAAAGCTTGGTTTTCACGACCGAAAGATATGACACCTGGGCCTAACTCAACTCCAAAAACTAGCTCATGAGGAGAGGATTGCCAAGTTACCACCAGTCCATTCCCCAACCTATGTGGTTCCTTTACCCTCTCTAACATCCCCCTTCACCTTCATGCCCAAGCGCAACTGGAGTGTGGACGGGGAGTCCAAATGGGAATGAAACTCACTCTGATACCATGTAAAGATATGATAACCATGTAAAGATACGACTCTCGAGACTACAATAATCCCAGAAGCTAGCTCATGAGGAGAGAATTGCCCAAGTCACCACCAGTCCATTCCCCAACCAACGTGGTACTTTTTCCCACTCTAACAATATCTATATAGAAACCATCCGTAGCATGAACTATCAAATTATTTAAGTTTTGTCTAGGTTCAGTTGTCCCCAATTTTTCTAACAGAGATTCCACTGTAAGGAATAATTCAAGTTTTCTTTAATACCACTACCCTCAATTCTCTGACAAGAGATTGACACTTGCAATTTTTCAATTAGAGAATTCCTTTTGAATTGTAAGTGCCAACCCATGGACGAAAGTCTAAAATTGTACATTCTTTATCAACAACCATGCTATATCCCCAATTAAGGTCAGTTGTCTATCGATACTGATTCCATTAGTTTCCTCTCTTTCAATGATCATCTACCATTCTGTAATGTTAGTTCCAATCCTCTTGACTTCATACTGTTTTTTCCAATCACAAGGAGCTTATTCTTCTTTTTTCTTCTTAGAAATAAAGTTTAAACAGCATATTTGGTCTACCTTTTTCTTTGATGTATCATAGGTTTACATTACCCAGTAAATTTTATCCTAACCATGATCACTTAATGTTGATAATTTTGACTAGAAGTTCAAATCTATTTGCTGGTATCTTTGAGAGAGAAAGATACTAGAGAAGGAGACATCCTATTAGAAATACTGACATTAGTCCTGGTCTCCTGGATGCATATAAAAGTACTCCTTTGGACAAATGAAACTCACACACTAAAAGTCTTATGTTTAGTTAGCTTCTATTGCCTTCATATTATGGAGTAGAGTTTGTGTGTTTTCAGTTTATTTCTGCTCTGTTCAGGTACTTTTGGAGTGTTTTAGACTTTAGTAACAGACCAGAGTAAATAAAAGCTAAATGATGTTTATCCCAAAAGTTGCACAATTATAGGGTGCAAATGTTTATACTTGAGAAACATTTGCCAATAAAGAAGGATAAAAAACTTGTTTTAAACTGATAATTTTCGATATGTTTTGAGTGTAAGTTTCTTCTTCTTTTTTTTTTCTTTTTTTTTTTTGGGGTTATGATCACCTTATAGCCTCTTCATTTCAATTCTGATGGAATTTGTTTACTTTTATAGAGTTCAAAAAGGGCAAGCAGAACCTGTTGAGATTGAGTCTTTGACAAGGGAGTTGCTAGATACGAATGGTTGCTATATAGTTGATTGTGGGATAGAAGTTTTTGTGTGGATGGGAAGAAACACTTCTCTTGATGAGAGAAAAACTGCAAGTGGGGCTGCAGATGTAAGTATTTCATTTGTCAGTTTTGATTATTTAATATGTATCTCAGCTTATGTGTACCTGATCATTATCTCATTTAACTATCACCTTATAGGAATTACTGCTTGGCCTTGATAGACCAAAGTGCCATGTAGTGCGTGTAATTGAAGGGTTTGAGACTGTCATGTTCCGCTCAAAGTTTGATTCTTGGCCTCAATCAACTAATGTGGCAGTGACAGAGGATGGTAGAGGCAAGGTTGCTGGTTAGTCACTTACTGGTGGATTTCTGCTAATTCTTAGAAGTTAAAGCAACCAACTTTTGTTTCTTCATGCATTTTTTCTGTACTGCCTGGTTATGATAATACTGATGTTCTCCTTCCCTCTTTGTTCTCCAGCACTTCTAAAGCGTCAAGGGCTTAATGTGAGGGGCCTAATGAAAGCAGCTCCTCCAAAGGAAGAACCGCAACCATATATAGACTGCACTGGCAATTTACAGGTGGCTAGCTTCTATGTATTTCCGTATTGATCTAAAAAGACTTTCTTGAATTTTCATTCTAAAATCGAATTACTTGCAAAGCGACGTATGAGAAGCGTGGGAAGAAATAAATATCTTTAACAAGAATATTCAGTGGAACATTTTACATCTTGTTTTGACAAGGTTCGATGGAACATTACATAGCTGTAAAGTATCTGATTCATTGCTTGTATGTCTATATTCAGGTGTGGCGTGTGAATGGACAGCAGAAGACTCTTCTTCAAGCATCCGATCAATCAAAGTTTTATAGTGGAGACTGTTACATATTCCAATATTCATATCCAGGAGAAGATAAAGAGGAGCATCTCATTGGCACCTGGTTTGGGAGGCAAAGTGTTGAGGTAGAATGTTCTGCATCATCATTCTCTATTCTGCTCATGGAACAATTTATACGTGTCATACAGCTCTCTATTTTTTAAAATTTAAGTTCGAGAGGCGATGGTAAATCAAACATTTTATCTGCCACCAAGAAAGTTCCAGAACGAATATAATAACCAAAATATCAAGCCAGGAAACTATTCTTCTCTACTCCAACATGGACAAGAAATAGAGAACAACTCTTAATCTTCCATACAAGTATTTTTAACTTCTTTAAAGTATGTGTTCTCTCCTTCCATAAATTCCAAAAGAACACTTGCAAGGTGCTTTGATCCATCTCTTCTCTCCTCCCTGTTTATTTAATGTTCAATCCTGTAAAATTTTTAGCTTGCGAACAATCGGAAAGGCAATGATCAATATGAAAAGGATACAAGAAAATTATATAAGATATAATACTTGCCATTTCAAAAAGGAAAATTGTACTCCCTTCTTTCCACTTTACGGCACCTAACCTACTTAGAGAGTCAAAGGAATTTTTCTTACATGGTTTTTCATATGCCTTCTAAATATTTTGAATTATTAATTACTGTGACTTGTACTACTTTTCTGTAGTTTCTAAATATTTACATTTTATTTCAAAAACCTTGAAGATTCTATATCAGAATCACACAAAAAATTAGATAGTTTGACCCTCTTACTTCAGATCATCTCAATAAAATGGAACAGGGGGGAGTATAAGATATAAACGGAATATCTTTAAACTGTTAATTCAGCAAAGAAATGATTATTAAATTCTTATAGAACTAAAAATAGCCACCGGAGAAAAAATGGCTTTTGGCAATGTTTTAGGAAGTAGAGTGGGAATGTGTAGCTTTTGAAAGGTTCCCTTGTGCTTGTGTCAAAACAATGTTAAATGGATATTAAACATCCTTGCTTTCTGTTATGGAACACAGGAAGACAGAGTTTCAGCAATTTCTCAAGCAGGCAAGATAGTTGAGTTACTGAAGTTCTCAGCTACTCAGGTAATTCACTGCATGATAATAGTTCAGAATAAAAATATTGATCGTTAACCTAGAGTTGATGCTGAAATTTTGTTAATATGGAAAACTTCCAGGCTCGCATTTATGAAGGTTATGAACCACTTCAATTCTTTGTCATCTTTCAGAGCTTTATCGTATTTAAGGTTTGTGGTCGTGCAAAAGTGTCTTACTCGCACATTTTTTTCGTCTTTGTTTAAAATCACATTTGAACATTTATTGGTAACTTATTTCTACTAAAATTACCAGGGTGGTCTCAGTGAAGGATACAAGAAACACCTAGCAGAGAAGGAGCTTGGAGATGATACATATAAAGAGGATGGAATTGCATTATTCCGAGTTCAGGGTACTGGACCTGATAATATGCAATCAATTCAAGTAGAACCTGTAAGTTCATTCTGAAATTTCATCTTCTACCTGACAACATACATGCATGCATATGACCAACTACCTATGTGGACCATGCTTGGACTTGGTGCCAGAGTCATAAATGTGCCTGGATAGAGTGTGAACCAATGTGGAACGTTCTCCCATTTCAAACAATATGCAAAAGGATACTACTAGGGGGAGAAGGCGCAGGTGGGAGTGGTTTATTTGACATGGTTAACTTAGAAGTTGTCTCGTTCCTAATATCTGTGGGTCCAATCCATTTTAGAACTTTAGCTCGGAAACACCTAAAGTTTATGGTGATTCAATTTCTTAAGTATATAGACAAATAAAAAAGCCTCCTCCTGTTGTCCTCCCTAGTTGTATTGAGCATGATACCTTCCGAAAATTGAATATCAAAAGAGCAGATGCTGGTTCCAGTTTAAATGAGATCAGAAGTTCAGATTTGAAAGTGAACAGCATTATTCATGACACAGCTGAATCATCAGCATTTTGTAATTATGCGTCTTCTCTACTCTGTCCAACTAAGTGGGAATTAAAGAGGGGCTGGGATTGGGGAATTACCATTTATGTACTGCTCTGGTTGCAGTACACAGTATTCTTTTTTAATTTCTTTGTTTTGTGCTTAGATATTTTAACCTATTTATTTTAGGGTCTCTGTTCTCTTACTATATTTTATTTCCTTTTTTAGCTGTTCTATGTCGGCAATAATTAAGAGTTCTTGTTTAGGATGCCAGTCTCTTTTCTCATTATTTTACATAGACATTGGAAGCAGTTTTTTTTTCGTTTGTTTCGATAAATTAATATTTTTTTTAGTTTATCGCTATTTTTTCTTGTTTCTTTATGATGTCAATTATCACAGTTTCTTATTTGTTGCTTCACTGTGCTCACTATATATTCTATCTAGCTAGGTTACCATACTTTTCTGCAAATTCTAGTTATAGGACTCTGGTCTTCTCTGATTCTGAGATTCTTCTTATAAAGGAAGATGCTCCCAGATGAAAGTTTTATGGATCTTCGTGTCTTACTAAGCACCTCAAAATAGCTCTCCTGGTGCTATGCTGGCTACTGTACTAGTACTCTTCACAGCGTGTCGTCCTGTAGATGACATAGTTTAGCTTGTCTAATCTTTCCTTGGAGCTTGTTATAGTCCAAATTCTCTTGTCTACTGTCCCATTTTGTGTTGTTTAATTTATTGGAGAGATTAAGAAGTCTTACAGTTTAATGTATTTGCAGAAGTATAAAAATATATTTTTCTTCGTTTTTATTTTTGCAAAATGAAAGATTAATTTATTGATAAAACAGCAAATTACTTGAGAGCTCTTCAAAGGGCTGAAGTAACAACTTTGAACCAAGGAACCCTATATGAGGCGACATTAGTTGAATTATTCCAATCAACTTGAGACTGTAATATGCAGAATTACCCAATACATATATGGGTGGAGGTAGCATGTATTAGGTTAAATAGTTGAATTGCGTGCAAGCTTGCCAAAATGCCACAGTTATAGAAAGAAAGAGTTCTTGCTAACTGAGATGTGTATCATATATTTTACGGGAAAGGGAAAGTATACCCCTGGACTATCAGAAATAATTTAAATATAGCCTCCGTTTCAGTATACGTTAATTAAGATTCTACCGTTATCCTACGGCACAAATATACCCCTGATTTAAACGGAAGGACATGTGGCAGTTTAGGAATAAAAAGAGACACCCTCAATTCTAAATACTCATTCAATTAAAACCCACATTTTTCCAATTACCCGACCCACACCCAATAATTAAAGCCCCACATATCCATCTCATAATTTCGTTAAAAGGAGGGCATTTTTAACCGTAAAGGACAATTGGGATCCAATAGGTGGAATAGGGGCATCTTTAACCCAAAAATTAACATTAAGGGAAATTGGGGTCGAATAGAAGGAGGCAAATTTAAACCATTTTCTGTATGGTAAGGACATTCTGACCCTTTTTTTGGGGCATATTTTAAGATGTCCCAATTTGGATTTGGAAGTTTGTAACATGAAGTGATAGGAGTAATTAATAAATCATTGAATGGAGGAGATGTAGGATATATCATTACTGAAAGTGTCATGTTTGTGTATAACACATCATTGATTTTTTAACTTTTCTGTATGTGGTTCTTCAGCTAAACAATTTTTGGATTTTGAAAAATGCAAGTTTGCTCTGCACATTCTTTCTTTTTTGTAAATTTTAATAGAAATGGAACATATTATATAGGTAGTCCAATTACTTTGAATCGAGTAGTCATCGGTTTTGGGGAAATTTATTGACCTTAAATTGTCTGTTGTGCTTGTATTATTCTGCACTTTCCTACATAGTGTTTGGTGAAAGAATCATAATTTGCTTTTCTCCATTTTAATGAAATCAGGTGGCTTCATCATTGAATTCCTCATATTGCTACATATTACACAGTGGCTCCTCTGTCTTCACATGGACTGGAAATCTTACCAACTCTGAGGATCAGGAACTTGTTGAGAGGCAACTGGATCTTATCAAGGCAAGTTGTCATAGGATGTTTTCCCATAGTAAACATGTATAATTTAAGCTGCTTCATCTGCAAGCTCAAGAAAATATGCTTGATGGTCTTCACTTTTACTGTTTATTATTTGAAATCTTTGCTGCACAACTGTCTAACTAGTGACTGTCAAACTGAACCATTTTTGCTTTCTCATTGAATTATCCTTGCTCTGTCAACAATGCTATATCCTTGTCTCATTTTTCACACAACATGCAGCCTGATATGCAGTCAAAATTGCAAAAAGAAGGGGCAGAATCTGAGCAATTCTGGGAAATATTGGGTGGAAAATCTGAATATCCTAGTGAGAAGATTGGACGGGATGCTGAAGGCGATCCTCATTTGTTTTCATGCACTTTCTCAAAAGGTAGGATTCTCACTTTCTTTTTGTCCATTTTTTTTCCAAAAATCTCTATACTAAAAATATAGCATTCTATGTTTCTTTGATTTCAATAGTTCTACTAATTTAGTTTACTTCGTTTCTCCATTTCTTTGGCTACTGGGATTTTACTTGATCTTCAGGGGAACTAAAGGTGAGTGTTCAGCTACTGTTCGTATCCTCTAATTTTGTTTTCTCTTGCAGTTCATTGTTTTGGCTAATTTCCTATTGGGAGGGGACGGAAGTGTTAAATCTAAGCTGCGTGGACTCTTCACTTTTAGTGTCGTACCCGTGTCGACACGACATGGGTGGGGGTGGGATACACATCAGATATGGTCTATCGATTTTGGGTACTTTGACCAAAATCAACTGAGATATTTGAAACAGATAAAATAATATCTGAAATCAAACAAAAGCTAGGGTGATGTATTAATTGTGGCACGTGTTCTTTTATCGTTAAAAGATATTTGTATTAAAAATCCGCAACCACAAGATGTTAAAAAGATATTAACCTGTCAACATTTGTTGAATGTGCAATCAATTCAAGAAGTCTATCACGACCTCTATATCATTTGAAATAGCCATGTTACACACGAAAAAATAAGGAGATGCATTTGTACTTTATAATATTACAGATTCAAACTTGGACTAAACAATTTGTGTATTCCGCTCCTTCCAAATAGTCCACCTTAATTTTGGGCATATTTTTACTAATCTATTTTTAGTTATTTGAATTATTTTAAGCCAAATCCATGCACCCGTATCTATACCCAGATCCGTATCCTCGATATCAAAGTTCAGATCATGAAGGATCCAACCTCTAGTCCGACACCTGCACCCCGACTCCAAGCAACATAGGTTAAAATAGAAAGGTCATAAGATACAACTGTTTCTTTTACAAGTAGCTTCTGTATATAATAAGAGTATTTCTTACGCACACTGAAATGACTGGAAGTCTGGACGCCCACTTATCGTCCAACTAACAATGACAGAAGTATTTCTAGACTTTACTTAGACTTGATTCTCTTAAAACTTGCAGGTGACAGAGATCTACAATTTCAACCAAGATGATTTGATGACAGAAGATGTGTTTATCCTTGATTGCCATTCAGATATTTATATTTGGGTTGGCCAAAAGGTGGAGAACAAGAATAAAATGCAGGCTTTAGCCATTGCCGAGGTATATGCCTTAAACGTTTTACAAGGAAGTTTCATTGCTTAGGTGATTATGAGCTACTAAATACAAACTTCTGCATTTATAATGTTGGCGAGGTTTACTTTAGGTTGTTAATGGTGAGTCGACAGAAAATTGGGATGAGCATATATAGGATTATTATCCTAGTATGGCTTTTTAAATAGGGCAGGCCTTGTTTGATTTACTTGAATGACTTCGAGGGGTAAAAGCTCAGTTTGTTGTGTTAATGGAGTACCAAAGTTAGTGTTTTGTGCTCTGTTTCAATTTGAGAAGAATGTCTACAAAGCTTAGATGATGAAACTCAAGTAATCTATGAGTTGTAATTTCACAAAGCATAGCAGCAAGATGAATTTGCAATTTAAGTGAGATAATGTTAATTCAAAATAATTAAAACAAATTATTTGTCACCTTATGGTAAGAAAGAGTTGAAAGAAGCCATGATGGAAAAACTAGCAGTCTCCAAAAGATCAAGATGAAGAGCAAGTTTTTTGTATTTTTTGTGTAAACAAGATATAGTGGGGGAGATTGTCGCTAGTTGATTTCATAGGACACTTGTAAAGTTTTTATCTAGACTTTGGTCTTGATGATATCCTCTAGGGTTTTTAATCCCACCCCCATCAGATTTTACTTGATGGGCCTTTTGGTGTGAATATACCCTCATCATATCAAAAATAGAAAAATTCAAACAAAGTGACCAAGGAATTGTTGACTAGATAAATGGAAGTTGAGAAACTGTTTCAATATCAAAGTACCCATAATAGATCGATCTAAGCAGCAAAGATGAGCGCATTAGGAGAAACAAAATTCAAGCATTCAATAATGCTTCTTTTGAGTAAACGAAAAGAGAGAAAATGGAGAGAAGTCACTTGGCAGGAAATGAAGTGCTCAAGGAAAATGTTCTAGTGATTGAATCATGATAGACCAACTATGTTGTATGCAGTGGAGTGTTGACCAGTCAAAAACTCTCACATTCAGAAGATGAAAGTTGCGGAGATGAGGATGCTAAGATGAATATGTGGAGACACTACGTGAGATAAGATTAGGAATGAATATATCCTGTACAAGGTAGAAGTGGCCTCAATGGACGCTACTCTTATAGCCAATGAATCTGTGGATACTAGATTGGCAAAAGGGAGGGCCAAGAATTATGTGCAAGCTAGACATAGAGAAGACTTATGATTATTTGAAGTGTGCTTTTTTGCTAAACATTCTAAGACAGATTGAATTTGGTAAAGGCGGTTGAAATGGATTGGCCTTTGTATTAAAACTATTAGGCTCTCTGTACTTGTAAATGGAGAACTTGTGCGTTTTTCCTTGAGAGAGGGGTCTTACACTAGGTGATCCTCTCTATCCTTTCCTATTCATCATTGCCATGGACGGTTCAACAATATGACGACGAGTGCTATTAGCAACGGGTGCATAAAAGGATTCAAGGATGGCAACAGAATAAGAGTAGATATGGAAATATGTCATATGTTGTATGCAAACAATATTGTGATGTTTTGTGAATATGTAGTTGAACAAATTTGCTATACCAGGATAGTACTTATTGTTTTTGAAGACATTTCTAGTTTTAGCATTGACCGAAGGAATAGTAACCTCTCTCCTATTAAAGAAGTGGTGTTGATAGAGGAACTAACTAGGAGGGATCTTTGGGTGTCAGGTAGAAAAATTACCAACAATCTATTTGGCCATGCCATTCGGCAACAAACACGAAGAACTCACATGTTCAGAAGATACATGTTGTGGAGATGAGGATGTTGAGATGGATGTGTGGGCATACAAAGAGTGAGAATATTAAGAATGAGATTATTCGAGAGAAGGTGGGAGTGGCCCTTGTGGCAGACAAGATAAGGAAGCGAGATTGAGATGGTTTGGGCATGTGAAAAGGAGTTGCACTGTGAGAGGATGGTTGTAATGGGTACGCGGAGGGGTAGAGGTAGGCCGAAAAAGTATTGGGGAGGTTGATAAGAATCGGGTTACCAGAATAAACAAGAAAATAATGTGGAAGCGAAATCATAAAGATTAAAGACAGAAATTGAAAGATATGCGAAATTCAAGAATAAAATTCCCAATTTCAAGATGAAGTGCTAAGAACCCTAATTGATCTTAGTATTCAAAATTAGCGGATTAAGACTATTATGATACTAATAGTCAATTCAAAACATAGATCAAAAGTGATCTAGACCCCTATTACGATAGACAATAATTAGTATAAGACTAATTACCTTCTTTACGAATAAGAACCAAAGATATAAAGTTAAAGAATTGATCTCACCTCTTAAGAATCGTTCTTATCAGGTTGTAAGATAAATCCCAAGTAGCCAGCCACACACAAAGGTGTAAAGAAGAGAAACTAACAATTAATAATTATGTTGTCTGTTTTTAAAATAATAAAATCAATCCCTATATATATAAGGAAAACCTATGCCAAATTGGATGGGATTTAAATCCTACTCTTATGGAAACTTTAAACTAGGAAAACATTACATTAGGAAACTTTACAATAAAGAAGTTTTTAAACTAGGAAACTTTTGACTTTAACTGTTCAGCTTTTTGGGCTCCTTTGTTGGGTTTTGTGTGGCCCACTCTTCTTCCATTTGGGCTTGGACTTGAACCATAAAATATGTGTAGCACCTACCATTCTTCTCCACAATTCTTGGACTTGTTCTTTGTACTTTTCTTCCATGATAAGCATCTTCAAAATTTCCCATTGAAAGCCCAACGACCTTAGCTTGTAACTCCTTGTCTTGAGACCTTGACGGTTTTTCTAGGGGTTCTATAGACTCAGTCGTGTCCATGGAGCAATCATCCCCCTCTTCTTGAAAAGAATTCGTCCTCGAATTAGATCCTTCGGGACAATGCATCAGCTTCCACGTTGTCCTTACCTTGTTTGTATGAAATCACATAAGGGAACATCTCAATGAACTTCACCCACTTGGCATGTCATTTTCCTAAAGAGGTCTAAATTAGTTCCAAGGCTTCGTTGTGATTCGATCCAGAGTAAACTAGGTCAAGTTCCACCAAAAAGTGGTTAAATTGTCCAAAAACAACTAAATTGTCAATCGAGCCGTAAATACCTTACCATAGCTAGCATAATACCACACTAATACCATAAGTCCATAACTAGCTCAATCTATGAAGGTCAGGCTAGCTACCTTGATGCCTTCGAAAACTTCCAAAGTCCACGACTCCGTAGCTTTTTATTTCCAATAAGTTTTTGATGCTGCCACACTATCAAATAATGTTCTTTGCAGCAAGAAGGAACAATGATACCCATATTAGATATAAATGCTTTGCGTCAAAAACTAACTAAATTCTCATGCGGGGCCCGCTTGCAGTGTTCACTGACAACACATCCCTCTAAGCACAAGGATCATTTACCCTAAAAAGTGGGGGAAATCCAAGCACAATTCGCTCTCAAATTAACCCAACAATAATCTAGGGATTTAAACTGAATAAGGGAATTTAACTACAAATTACTTGGGAACTTACAGAATAACGTCGAGGAAGAGACCGCTACAAAACCCCCAACTTATCTCCAACACCCAACAATCGGCCTTTGCTATTTTGGAAGTCGGGATTTGTAATAAATGGAGGAAGTCGGGTTGCAAAGCAATAAATACCCCCACATATCCTTCATGGCGATCGCAGGCCACTTTGGTCGCAATTGTGTGACCTAACTAATCAGTACATCCTGGTCGAGTGGGTACGACCTCGTGATTGTGTGTCCAACTCGGTCAACGCCCAAATTTCCTCAATCACGATCGCTGGCCAAGGCTATCGCTATGCCTAGTGACTGCACCATATGACAATTGAAAATCAGTTAAGTGTCAACATTGATCGGGGACCCTCAGGATTGGTTTGGAATCTCATGCATGCAAACAAACTATGCTACTCTACCAATTATGATATTTATGTCTCAACAGCACCCTCAAAATTTCCATCCGAGGTCGTTTCGATCAAAAGTAGCTCCTACTTCCCATCCAAAAACAACTCAATAGCACAAAAGGAGTCTGGAAGCCTCGATACCCGAACCAAAGGTCCCCCTAGCCCAAAGTCAACATTCCTGAACTAACAGAACTGTTAGAATTGGCATCCAAGGTCGTTTACCTGAAGTTTAGCTGGTACCCATTTCATAACAGCGAAAGCTTCGAAACATGGAATCGGCTCTTAAAGCCAAGCGAACTGCCTGGTGACCAAACTATCAATCCGAACAAGTCATAAATGACTCGGGGCAGTCGTAGGAAAGCTCTAAATGGCGAAATATTCTGAAGAAGGAGAAAATGACCCAGAGATGGATCCGAACAAGCCCCACACCATGCAAAGCGAAGTCTGGTATTTAAGTGGAGAAGGGTAAAGGGGCGAGCCCATAGTCCATCGAGTTTAGAAGGTTGTGATTGGTCCAAAGGGCGGGTCACAGACGGATTTCTTGGTTATCAAAAAAAAAAGTCATTACAAAGGTATTGTCAGATTTACCATTGCGCTTGGTGAAATGTTCTTAAAGTTATTTAACCAAAGTCTTAAGGTGGATTGGGAATCAGACAACTTAAGTCCACACTCTTAACTTTAATCTTTTACGATTGCTAATTGCCAAAAAGGTATACCTAAGAATAGAAAAAGGAATGTCTACTCAATCTTACATATCATTTAATTAAACTTATCAATGAAAATTGTGTGTTTTAAATGTGTGTTATTTGTTCCTTTATAACCAAGTCTTCACACAAAAAGGGTTGCAGGAAAGAGCCATGTTGAGAACATTCCCTCGAATATTAGTGCAAGGAGCCACAGGAGAGGTCTCAGGACTGCCAAGTAGAGAATTGCAACATATTTTCTAGTTTGGACCATTTGGTTCATAGACTTGTTATTTTGCAACTCCAATAAAGAAAATAAGTACTGAAAAAGAAAGGTGAAGAAGAAGGGAATAAGCCTAGGAGTAGAAGGAGAGCATTCTCTTATGGGAAAAGGGTGATTGCTTGGCAAGATCTGACAATCTAATGCTTCAATAAGAAGAGTCAGCCAGGAATCCAAAGATTGTAACGCAAAAAAATGTTATTCGGTGATTAGAGATTGTTATGTGATTGAAAAATATTACAAGGATTGTTATGAGTTGTAATACTGAAGTGAAGAATAACTTTATCACAGTATGCTAATACATGCGTCTTATTCCATGTCTACCCTGTATAAAATAATACATCAATTCCCATATAAGGTTTTTTTTTTTTTTGAGAATTAATTTTTTTTAAATTCCTATATAAGTTATACAAGCTTTAGTTACAAGTGTTATAAGAGAGACCAATCTCTTTACATATACTCTTCTTCCCCTGTGAACAAAAGATTAGCTGGATAATGTTGTTTCTCTTGGCAGTATAGGATACACAATTCTTTGGAAACCTGAATGCTAGTTTTGCATAGTTAATGAAGCGCCATAGATAAATTTATAGCTGCACAGAAGTTCTACAAATCCAGAATTGAATTTGTGATCTCATAGGCTTTTCTGTCATTTGCTAATAAATTTTGATCAATTCCATCAGAAATTCCTGGAATATGATTTTCTTATGGAGAAGCTATCTCACCAAGCTCCAATATACATTGTTATGGAAGGGAGTGAACCACTTTTCTTCACTCGTCATTTCAGTTGGGACTCCACCAAGTCTGCTGTAAGTGTCTTCATGATGTTTGCATATGATTTTGAAACTAATTTTTGCTAATAGAGAACACTTGCAGATGCATGGAGACTCATTCCAAAGAAAACTCACGCTAGTGAAGAATGGAGGCGCTCCACCAATAGATGTAAGTTTCTTCCTATATCTGCTTTTTTCTTTTCCTTTCCTGGAACTACATTGGTAATGATTTTTATGTGTTTTGTCCATGTTTGCTTTATTTTCTTCTTGTACCATCTGGGTGCTGTTCAATATGACACCTTCTTCTTTGACGTATCCTTCCGAAGTGTTGTTGGAGTTGCAGAAGTCAAAGCTATCCTTCTAATACAATAAGACTTGTAGAATGCACTTTATTTCAAAGTCTACTACTTTGAAGAGATGACTTTTTCCTTTATCTTTATATATTCTGGAAATAGAATCATCATGCTCTTAGTCCCTTTCTACCTGATCTTGGCGCCGTGTTTCTTCTCTGTATAGACGGCAGTTCTTTTCGAACTTTTAGCTTTTGGCCGTATTCTTTGAATTGTTTCCCTTCATGTAAGGGCTCCTTTATCTTATTGCTGATTTTCTAATTTTTCATGATTCGCTCCGTTAGAAACCTAAAAGGAGAACACCTGTGTCATATGGTGGAAGATCTGCTGCTCCCGAGAAGTCACAGCGATCAAGGAGCGTGTCTTTCAGCCCTGACCGAGTTCGTGTTAGGGGCAGGTCTCCAGCTTTTAATGCACTAGCAGCTACTTTTGAGAATCCAAATGCAAGAAATCTGTCTACGCCTCCGCCAATGGTGAGAAAGCTTTATCCAAAATCTGTTACTCCAGATTCAGCAAAATTGGCACCCAGATCAGCAGCTATTGCAGCACTAACAGCAAGTTTCGATAAACCTTTACCTGCCAAGGAAGTCATAATACCTCCCTCTATCAAAGGTAGAATTTTTTTTATTTTGGAACTAACAACTATGCTTCTCCATATGAGAAAACTAAAACTCTTCAAATGATGAAGGGAGCCCTGAAGAACCAAAATTGAGCACGGAGGCCATAATATCAAGTCCTCAGGGCGATTCTAAGGAGAACTCAGTTAACAATGTAACGGATGAGGCTCCTAAACCGAAACCAGAAACAATACAGGAGGATGTGAAAGAGGGTGAAACTGAAGATGAGGAAGGGCTTCCTATCTATCCTTATGACCGGCTGAAAACAACAGCAACAGATCCTGTCACTGAAATTGATGTAACCAAGCGAGAGGTGTGTTTTCAAAAAGCTTTGTTTGGATATTGTACATTATGCTTTGCTTGATTTTACTATGATCCTTTCATTATTGTTTTTGGCTGCAGACTTACTTGTCTTCGGAAGAGTTCAGAGAGAAATTCGGGATGGTTAAGGAGGCTTTCTACAAGTTACCCAAGTGGAAACAGAACAAGGTAAAAATGGCACTCCAGTTGTTCTGAGTGCATTGAGGCCTGCTCTCTCCCAGGCTATATATTGGGGATAGAAGAAAGAGAATTTTACAAGCCTTCTCTATCTATTTTTCCCCCTCCATTTGCTTCCCATTTTTCTAGCACCTATACAGCAGCAAAGGGTCTGATTTCAACAATGTTTGAGGGACAGCACCAGTGTATTTTTAGCTGCTACTGCTCCCCTAAGTTTCCGAAGTGGACAGGAGTGAAGATCCTGTCTTTATTTGCAATGATATTTTTTAGGGGTTTTTTCATATGCTAATTTATTATTATTGTTACAAAAGTTGCTTGGTATTCTTTTTGTTTGTTGTGAGTTTGCATTTTTTGAGCATCCTATGTATTTTTTATTTTTTTTAGCCATCATTGATTTCATAGAAAACTTGGGGGGGGGTTAGCAAATGAAATTCATTAGTCTTTAATGCGAGGTTGTGTACAGTGTGTAACCACTACTCCACTTATTATTTGTTTTAGTGAATGGAAGTCTGATTGGTTTTTCCCCATTTTTTATTCTCTTCAGTGTTTGACTTATTTAATCTTAATAGTCTGTCTGTTGATTCTCTTTAACCACGGATTATAGACAGGCTTGTCTTGTTAGACCTACGAAACTTTGGTTTGACTTGAGTTTCATGAGTCCAGTCTACGGATCATAGATTGTTGAATTTGTGAAACAAGATCTTGAAATTTAATTTTAAAGTCTTATTTTGACAGATAGGTTCTACTAATTACTGACCTTAGACTATTTCGTCACACGAAGACCTGTAAAAAGGTTAACGACCCATAAAGTTGTCCGTAAATCAAAAGTTAAAACATTCAGCCTTACTTTTAAGAGAGGCGTCAACGGCCTGTACAAGTTTTTATAAGGTTATCATAGTGATAGAGTAAGTTCATCCTATCCTCAAGCCTACATGCATCTAGAATTGAGTTAATGAGATTAACCTAGGTTTTACCCTAAATTTCATGGATTTGAATTTGCCCTTACTTCCTTAGCATTGCTATCATTGTAAGTTTTCTCTATGACATTCTGATTCTCAATTGTTTTTCCATGCCTATTTCATCACATGAACCATATATAGTGAAGAATCGTTTGAAAACCTGTACCTTCACTTTCATGCAAATCTTTTCGGATTTCAAAGTATGTTTCAATGACTTGATCTTTCATTCAAGAGAAGATTTAAGGGAATACCAAGCGTTTCAAATTTATTATTTTCACAAGTAAAAGCATGACATGGAGGAACTAAAGAAAGTATAAATGGTTTTTGAAAGGAATCTTACTTAAAAAGATGTTCAATATAATTTCAAAGTACTTTTGAGTATTAACTCATCACAAGTGTTAAATTAAGCATTTTTGCATGTTTTGGGAGTAATATTGAGCATCGAGTTGGGTAAGGACTCAAACCTCATAAAGTGTGAAGTGTGCAGCCAGCATAGGATAGAATTATGTCATTGACTCAAGTGACTCCTCACGCAACCTTTGTAAGGGCTTAGATATGGATCCATAAAGTTCAATATTGTCCTCTACCCTGGCAAATTATTCGATGACTCTGATAATATGGGAAATACGTTGTATCATCACGAGGCTCAGCGATAGTCCTCCCCACCCACCCCCACACACCCAAAAAGAAAAAAGTGAAGCATACTATTTTAGCCTTTGATATATCACATTGTATCATCCGTAAAGCATTACTTGTTTTCATTACATCTAGATGCTTTACTTTCAAATGACTTATTTTTCAGTTCTTCTCAGCTTACGTAGTGGATTAGCTTGTTATATTATTCCGTCACTTTCACATACCGTACATTTTATGCATACTAACGTCATTTGATGATGCATCATTTTATGAAGTAAATATAGGTGTTCAAGATCGGCGACATGTGCTTCGCAGAGATGTCCATCTATCAGCATTGTTGGTGAGACCTATTTGTTTTCGGAGGGCTCTACTTATTTACATCTTTTGGTGTCAGTAGACAACTAGTTCATTGTTTAGGTAGTTGTGGGTATTGTCCCGAGACATATCTCAATTAAATAGATGTTTCATGGACAAGTTAGTGAGTCAATTCAGTCTTATTATTACGATCTGTTAAATTTTACTATTGTTTATATTCAGAGTTATTTTTCAGGCTTCTTTCATAAAGTAGAATAGAGATGTAAGATTGTTGAAATGATTTTGTACATACCCCCTCAGGACCCCTACTTGAGAAAACTCAACTTCCTAGAGTTATTAGAACCATCAGAATCGCATTCAAAGGTTGTTCACTTGATGTTTTGATCGGAGTCAACTTTTCAATCTTAAGAAGCTCTAAAATAGCAAATTTACATATAAAAACCAAATGATTGACCATGTGACCAAACTATGTGACTCAATAAGTCATAATGACTTGAAATCGATACAAGAAACTCTAAACTCCAAAAAAGAATTGGAAACCAAAGGAAATGATCTGGAGGGTCATGAAATTATTGGATGATTCTTATTAGCTATCTCTCCATGTTTCCCCCGAGTTAGTGGACTCGAGATATGTGAATTAGTTTAATGTTTCATTTCATATATTTTATGATAGATAGTTCTTTCTCAATTGATTTATTATATTTACTGAATACACGTGTTATGGTACTATTGTTGCACCATTTGATGTAGATCTTAGCACTAGTGGATTCAATTGATTATATTATCTAGAATATTCGGTGATTTTATTGACATTCAGAGTGATGCCTGGCTTCTTGTAATAATATATTTTTCTTATATTTTACTATTTCAAATAGTTTTGTACCTTTGATATGGATGTACTAAATCTTTATAGTCTGTATAGATGACACTAGTTGCAGGGTATTTTATTATTTTACGCTTTTATTGATACTCCATAAAATTTGACTTCAAGGCTTTCCTTACACTATTTCTGTTACTTTCACATATTAATTTTGATATTTGGTTGGAGTAATGGATTGACTTACCTACATGCGGTTCAGTATTTATAATTTTTAATTTAGGTCATGAAAATTTTCCATTTTTAGTACTCCCATCATACAAAATCATGGAGTTTAACTGAACACAAAGTTTAAAAAAAAATTAAAATTTTGATCTATTTTGTATAAATCATCTCATTTGAAATAAAATAAAAATTTTAAAATTTTAACTTATTATTCAATACATGAACATGTCATTTTTTTTAGAATGATAAAATAAGAGCGTCAAATAAATTGAGATAAAGAGTTACTACTACATAGACGAGTCTAGAAGCATCACATCTTCATCAAAATGTCAGCTTTTAGCCTAGGATATTTATGAAATTTCTATGAGTTCGGAGTTAAAAGGGTAAATTAAGTGTAAATCACTGCCTTTACAGCGATTTGATTTTTTTTAAAAAAAACTAATTAAAAATCGATGCCAATGATTTTTAAAAAATTTTAAAAAAAATTATTCAGTTTTTTAAAAAAATAAAGGAAAAAATTTTTTAATGCAAGTCGCTGCAGAAGCAGCGACTTATTAAAAAAATATATTTTTTTTATTTTGAAAATCGCTCCATTTGGAGTGATTTGTTTAATTCTTTTTATTATTTTTTTTTTTAAAAAAAAGCAAATTTAAGAATCGCTGCTATTGCAGCGATTTTGCTTTTTCTGACGACCAAAATCGCTACATCGTGAGCGATTTTACTGTTTTTCTTGAGGCATTTCTCAAAAAATTTCGGTGGTAATTTTCTAAATTTTATCTCTATGAGCTCCAAAACAGTTTGTAACTACTGATTTATGCTTGGTTAATCATACATCATTTTTATATACGAGGCTAAGAAATGGAGTTCAAATTTCTTCTTCAATACCTCACGATTTTAGCCCAAACAAAAATCAAACCATAATGAACTAATACGGATAAATTTAAAATTTTACCTTCCAATTTCATTGTTACTAAATTCATTTTTCACTTTTTCATTTTTTTTTTAAAATTTATTTGTGCATTTTCATTTTAGGTTTGATTTCAAACTGAAAGTTTAATATGGTTTAGAGATATTGCATCATTTTTTCTTATTATACTCTAAAGAAATCATTATGATTCTGAGAAAGCAAATCTCTATCTGAAAGCATTTTTCTTATAAATTTTAATTTCTAAATTCGATAAATAGAATCTTTACGTAATTTTTTAGTGAAATATTAAATTATTATTTTAGGTTAAGTTTACAATTTACGAGAAAAATAATTAAAAATGAATGTACGGCTATCCATCGCGTGTGCTACACAACTTTGACATAGAACTGGTTATGAATTTTTAGGAAGATAATTATTTCATATTTAAATAATTTAGGGGGTAGTAGCAGTTTTGTAGAGAAAAAGTGTGTAGTTGAGAATTAGCTAATAGGTTGAGGGGGCATTTGATTATTTTCTCAATTAAATATATAGTGGAGTAAGATTTCTTTATGGATTGAAACAATCTTTTAGGGAGGACTATTTATGTCACTAATAACCATTATTTCTAAGTATTGACAACAATTTATTAAGGTTGTATGATTTTTTTTTAATGATAATACTACTTAGAAGATGTACTAAATAAATTTGTACATAATAATTAAAAACTAACATGTATATACATGAATACATGAACAATCCAAAAGACCAAACTTCTATCATAAAAAGCACCTGAAACCACAATTCAAAATAGAATTATAAACTCAACTCTGTCCACAAAATTAAATATATGTATGGCTGAGTTATAACTATATAATCAATAGTATACTCTTTAGTAATTACTTAAAAACTGTTTCCATCTCCTTATATATACTAGTTTTCGAACACGTGTGTTGCACGTGTATATCGTGCTAATTAGTATAAATACTTCTAATATATAAGCGTACGATGTGTAAAATTCAAGCTTGACTCAATAAACGGTGATTATGACACATCATACAAAAAAATTATTATCAAGTGATTTCAAATGTAATACTATAACGACTTCAAATATACAATTCTTAAAATATATCAATTATTCAATTTGTTAAGAGTACTTTTTTTTAATGCGTCACAACACATAATTTAAATGTTAGCACTATAGTTACAAAATATTTAATGCCTTAAAGTTTTCGTCTTCTTTTAAAGGAATAGTAATCTCCACTTTTTTTTTAAATATAAGTTTGTTTATACCATAAGGTAAAAGAGATGTTTAAGAAATTTATGATTGGCCAGTGTATGCATGTATAGTGGCAAAATCAATCTCTCTAATAAGATGGCTATTGATGAAATGTGTACCAACTTGAAAACCAGGATTAACTTGCTTCTTTTCAGGCATTGAATCACCATAAAATCCTTCCATTCCTATCTCTAATAAGTGTTTTTTGTCCAGTGATTTCACATGACTTGCCATCTCCTGAACCCATCCCTGCAAAAATCACATCTCTATCATATAATATTATTTAAAAAAATTACAATTAAGAAGATAACATATGATAGATTTGTGTCTATTTTTACTCACTTAACTGTTTTCCCAGAATAATTAGCATTGCAGGAGGCTCATTGATAAGTTAATAAAAGTATTACTCCCTCTAAATAAGTTCAGATTCCATTATAATTAGACATCAATTCAAGATTTTATAAAGCAAAAGTAGTATCATTTAAAAAAAAACAATGAAATTACCTACTCCACATTATTGAAGTTCAGTTTCTACTGCTCATACAATTAGAAATATAGTGATAATAGAGTTGAAATATATAAGAAATATTGGGAGAGGTGAAAAGACTTATAACTGATTTGAATATAATATTTAATGTAAAATTATGTTTTTTTGGATTCTTAAATATAATACACAAATAAAAGAAAATGAAAAGGTTTTTACCTAATGACATTATACCATTGTTTAATGAGGAATTATATCTTCTTTGGTTTATTAATGTTGCTCAAGAGAATAGGAACAAATTTTGATGAGTGGTGCGATTATCTAATATGTTATTGTTTAATTATCTAATTATTAATTAAATATAATGGGAAAAAGTAAATTTGAAAAGAAATCAATTGTGATCTTTCAACTTTTGAGATATTACTCACAGACTTTTGAATTTCTTATTATATAAAATGAAAAGAATTAGTGAAAAAGGATAAATAAATTTTGAAAAACCAGTTTTCTTTCTTTTACCTTAAAAATGGTAATACAATCATTTAATTTTACAAGGGCATTTTGGTATTTCAACTTTTCATTTGTAATGTTTCCACTTATAATATTATATATATATATATATATATATATATATATATATATACACACACACACACACACACACTAGTTTCACGGCATGTGCGTTGCACGTGTATATTGTATCGTAATATGAAATATTTTGTAATACAGAGCTAATATTACTTTATTAATTTTTTTAGTAAATAACTAAAATTGAAAGAATAGAGGAATAGTGTTTTTAAATGATTAATTCAACTTGTTATATAGCAGCATGTTTTTCGAGATCAAAATGACAAGATATCAGTGAAACAATTTAAAATATTTTTAAGAAAAAAAAGAAAATTTCGAATTTCTGATCTAAAACAAGTCATAGATATTTATTTTGTATAAATCATCTCATTAGGAATAAAGTGAAAATTTTAAAGTTTTAACTTATTATTCATTACATAAACATGTCAATTTTTTTAAGAATGACAAAATAAGAGCGTCAAATAAATTGGAACAAAGAGTTACTACTACATAAACGAGTCTAGAAGCATGCATATCTTGATCAACGTGCCTACTTCTAGCCTAGGGTATTTATGAAATTTCTATACTTCATTTGTTTTAATTTGTTAATCATATTTTTCTAGTATTTAATATATTTGTTGCGTAAAAAATAAATCATGATACTTGATAAATTCACACAAACAGACAGACACGCATGCACGCACGCAAGCATACATGCACACACGCGTGCTCTCGAACACAAATTCGAAAAGAACGAGCAATATAAATTATTGAAAATTAAATAAAAATACATATTTTTGCATCTTCAGGCTATACCCATTTTCTGATATCACAAAATTTCTATACCCATTTCATGATTTATTTAGGCATTTCTCAAAATTCTTCGGTGATGGTTTTCTAAATTTTATCTATATGAGCTCCAAATCAGTTTGTAACTACTAATTTATGCTTGGTTAATAATCGGGAAAATTTCATATATGGCAAACTTTAATTGATTAAATAACATTATATGGGTATAGTTTACCTAATTACATTCTATGGGTATAGTTTAGTTATTTTAGGTATCTTTAATTTTGTATATAAGGTTTCTTTTGTTTTTTATTTATACAATGTTATTTTAAAAAGTGGTTTGTAACTGAAGCGTTAAATATGCTAACAATAAATTTAGATAATGCCATAATTTAAGGTAAACGTCCCTAATTTAAGGTAAACGTTCAAATTCATTTTTTTTTCAAAAAAAAAAAAAAAGAAGTACACAGCAATTGAAACACAAGATAAACTTGTTTTTGCTGTTTATGAAACGGCAGTTCATCAATTTTTTTTATTTTTCTTTATAATCGAATACAGGTAATCGTTCATTCGATGAAAATTCATGTTTATTATTGCAATAATTGTATAATGTTCTATTGGATTTACAAAATTTGATGTAGATGCGTTCGTTATTGTGGTGATAATTGTATATAGCCATATCGTAAGTGTTTTTCTTTTGAAAACTGATTTAAAAAATATATAAATTTTTTACGAAGAAATTTCGTAGGATACAATTATATACTTTTTGTTGATGTAGTATTTGTATATTATAAAGAAGATCAGTGTAATCGAATACAGGTAATCGTTGGTGATAATTGTATATAGCCATAACGTAAGTGTTTTGCTTTTGAGAACTGATTTCAAAAATATAAAAAAATTTAGAGAAGAAAATTCATATGATACAATTATATACTTTTTTTGATGTAGTATTTGTATATTAAAAAAAAGATCAGTGTAAAATCAATCAATTTTGAAAGCAGTATCTAACTAAATATAATTACTTTTTGTATATGTATACAAAAACAGTCAATTTTGAAAGCAGTCATGGACAGATCAATTTTTGTATATGTATACAAACTTACCTTTTTTGTATATTAATACATGTACATGAATATGGTAGTTAAACATGACAATATATACAACTGTCTAAATGACTTTGTATATACTACAATAATATATAAACTTAATATATACTAACTTCAATAATTTGTATATAACTACTAAAATATACAAATTATAATCATATATGAAATTTTCCCATCTGTACAACTAAATCCAATTACTTTTTATATATGTATACAAAAACAAAAATAATAAGGAGCCTTTAATATACAATCCGCTACTAACACTATTAAAACTTAGTATATTATTCATTATACATAACTTAAAGTATGTATAAAGTAATCAAATCCACAGACACATACAATAACTAAAGGAATATACAACTATATAACCAAAACACGTGTGTACTAAACATCCAATATACTATATAGAATTACGTGAATACAAAATTTACTTAAACAAATAATTTTTTGTATATTGACACCTACATAACAAAAAAATTGTATCTAAAATTGTGTTTTAAGCCACTACTTCATGATTATGATGTTCTTCAGATCCGTCAATTTCAGATGCATTTTCCTATGAATCAATGTTTATTGCTTTCCTCTTTCTTCCTCCTTGTACAATTTTAATGCCTCTAGCTTTGGCATTGTTAAGAACTTCTTGAACTGCCGTAAGGTCATATTTTTTCTTAGATCTCAATTCTTCCATTGTTTGTTCATGTTGAACTTGTTTGGATTTTACCATAGACCCAACATCAACCCCAAAATCTTGAGTTGAACCCATTGAAAACGAGGGTAAATTGTCAACAAAATTGACATGCAATGAAATACCTCTGATAATCCTCGTAGATGAAGATGATTCATTCATTCTGATTTTGAAAAATTTATGATCTAATAAGAACAAACAATCAATTATTTCACCAAAGAAATATGAAAAAACATAAGAAACATAATACATATACAATTGTTGAATAAGGAAAAAAAAATGAAAAACGACTAAAATGTAGGATTACCTGCGAAAGTTGAATTCAATTTCGGGAGGGAGGACTTGAATTTTTGACAATTTGAAATTCAAAATCGGATAGAAGTATTAATTGTAGGAGAAAAAGGTGGAATATGAATAGGAAAGATAATATTGTTTTGTGTAAAATTATATACAAAATTAAAAAAAAAGGTTTTTATACTATTGATTTAGGAATAGGTGGTGGACCCCATTAATTATAGCAAAAAAATTAAACTATAATTATAAAAAGTAAATAAATTAAACTATACCCTTATTATATAATTACCTAGGAATTTTGCCATCCCATGTAATTTTCCCTTAATCATACATCATTTTCATATACGAGGCTCAAAAATGTAGTTCAAATTTCTTCTTCAATCCCTCACGATTTTAGTCCAAACAAAAATCAAACCATAATGAACCAATATGGATGAATTTAAAATTTCACCTTCCAATTTCATTGTTACTAAATTCTTTTTTCACTCTTGCATTTTTTTTAGATTTATTTGGGCATTTTTATTTTAGGTTTGATTTCAAACTGAAAGTTTAATATGGTTTAGCTAGAGATTTTGCGTCATTTTTTCTTATTATTTTCTAAAGAAATTATTATGATTTTGATAAAACAAGTCTCTATTTGAAAGCATTTTTCTTATAAATTTTAATTTCTAGATTCGATAAAATAGTATCTTTACGTAATCTTTTTGTGAAATATTAAATTATTATTTTTGGTTAGGTTTACAATTTACGAGAAAAAAAGAATTAAAAAATGAATATACGGTTGTCCATCGCGTGTGATACACAACTTTGACGTAGAACTGGTTATGAATTTTTAGGAAGATGATTATTTCTTATTTAGATCGTTTAGGGGGTGGTAGGAGTTTCATAGAAAATAAGTGTATAGTTGAGAATTAGCTAATAGGTTGAGGGGGTATTTGGTTCTTTTCTCTATAAATAATTAAATACAGAGTGGAGTAAGATTTCTTTATGTAGGGATTGAAATAGATTTTTTGGGAGGACTATTTATGTCACTAATGACCATTATTTCTTAGTATTGACAACAATCTTTTTGAGGTTGCATGTGTTTTTTTTAATAATAATATTACCGTAAAAGATGTACTAAATAAATTTGTGCATAATAATTAAAAACTAACATGTATATACACAGGGGTGGCTCGACAGTGTCAAAAGAAAGACATGTGCCTTAGGCCCCCAAATTTAAGGGGCCTCATTTTTAATAATAATAAGTTATAAGTTATTATTATTTTTTATAAATATTGATTACTATTGGGATAATGCACAAGTACCCACTCAACCTAGCGCGAAATCTCAAAGACACACTTATACTATACTAAGATCCAATTACCCCCTTGAACTTATTTTATTAATAATTTTCTACCCCTTTTCGGCCTACAGAGTCTTGTGGGCTCAAGCTGGTAGACTTTTTTTTCAAGCTAGTGCCACGTAGGCCGGAAAGGGGAAGAAAATTACTTATAAAATAAGTTTGGGGGTAATAGGACCTTAGTATAGTATAAGTATATATGTCTCTCGGATTTCAGGCATAGGTTGAGGGGGTACTTGTGCATTTTCCCAATACTATTTGTAGAGAAAGTAAACTTTTCATGAAAAATAAAGGAAATATTAGAAGAAATTTGACATAGTTGGTGTACAATATCTCATAAAAAATAATTTAAAATATGAATGATTGTATTATCAATTGAAACTAGAAGAAATCAATTATATAAAGGTTATTCAAGTTTTAAATGCCCCGTTTGATTTTTGCTTTAGGCCACTAAAATGCTTGAGCCGCTCCTGTATATATATGGATAAATGAGCAATCCAAAAGACCAGACTATTAGATCTATCAATAAAAAGCACCTAAAATCACAATCCAAAATAGAATTATAAACTCAACTCTATTCACAAAATCGAATATACGTATGGCTGTGTTACAGCTATATAATCAACAGTATACCCTTTAGTAATTACTTAAAAATTGTCTCATCTCCTTATAAAAGAGAAAGATATTATATATATATATATATATATATATATATATATATATATATATA
>NC_028638.1:16238127-16242149 GCF_001406875.1 Solanum pennellii | reverse complement strand
TATATATATATATATATATATATATATATATATATATATACTAGTTTCACAACGCACATGTATATTGTATCATAGTATGAAATATTTTGTAATACAAAGCTAATATTACTTGATTAAAGTTTTTTAGTAAATAATTAAAATTGAAAGAACACAAGAAGTGTTTTTAAATAATTAATTCAAATTGTTGTAGAGTTGCATGTTTTTTGAGATCAATATGACAAGATATCAGTGAAACAATTTAAGATATATTCAAGAAAAAACAAAGAAAATTTCAAAATTTTCGATTTAAAACAAGTCATAGATATCTATTTTGTATAAATCATCACATTAGGAATAAAGTAAAAATTTTAAAGTTTTAACTTATTATTCATTTCATAAACATGTCATTTTTTTAGAATGATAAAATAAGAGAGTCAAATAAATTTGGACAAAGAGTTACTACTACATAGACGAGTCTAGAAGCATGCACATCTTTATCAACGTTTGTGCTTCTAGCCTAGGGTATTTATGAAATTTCTATACTTCATTTGTTAATCATATTTTATAGACTTTAATATGTTTGATAAACTATGTAAAAAAATACTATAAATCAGGAAAAGTGATAAATTCGCGCACAATGACATACACATGCACGCACGCAAACACACATGCGCACGCACATGCTCACGCACTAATCAGAAAAGAGCGAGCAATATATTATTGACTATTAAATAAAAATACATATTTGTGTATCTTTGGGCTATACCCATTTTCTGATATCACAAAATTTCTATACCCATTTCATGATTTCTTCAGACATTTCTCAAAGTTCTTTCGTGGTTGTCTTCTAAATTCCATTTCCATGAGCTTCAAATCATTTTGTAACTATTGATTTATGCTTAATTAATCATCTATCATTCGTTTTTATCGATAACTATCACCTAACTTGCAAGAAATTTTCATATACGGGGCTAAAAAATGGAGTTCAAGTTTCTTATTGAATCCCTCACAATTTTAGCCAAAACAAAATTGAAACCACAATGAACCAATACTGATGAATTTAAAATTTCACCTTCCAATTTCACTGTTACTAAATTCGTTTTTCACTCTTGCATTTTTTAAAATTTATTTGTGAATCTTTTTTTTTTTTTGGGGGGAGGGGGGGGGGGTTTGATTTCAAATTGAAAGTTTGATATGATTTAGATATTTTTTCCTCATTCTCTCTTATTAGTTACTTTACTCTTATATATAAGTCAACAAGAAAAGGACTATCACGACAATACATAATTGTACATCATGTTGTGTGGATTATACTTTTATATAGGCTTATTTATTGATTGATGAATACACGTGTGCACACTTATCTCTGCCAACAAATATAAGCCAAAAAATTAGAGGTTTGTAGGAATAGAGTTGTAGGGCTTTAAAAATTGATACTTCATAGCCACGTGTAGGTAATTTGAAACAGATGTCTTATAGTTACTCAACTCCTACACCTTAATTAAACCAAAATTTCCTCTCTAAGTATGTCTTTTTTGGAGCAGCTTCGTTCACTTGATGAAGCGCATCAAAAGTCATGGTTAATCCCTTTACTATTTTATTTATTAGTATTGCCAAATACAACAGCTTTATTCGGTATGAAAGCTTTTCCATTCATATATTCAATTCAGTTTAGTTGCGCGGATTTTTTCACTTTTGATGCTGCACCACTATTGAATTCTCAGAAAATACACTAGAATTCGACACGTATTCATTGATATTTTTAAGAGTTCGAGCAACATAGATGATTAATAGCAATGAAGAATTTAGCAAGAGCATTCACCAAAGAAAAATGTTGATTTTGAAGTGTCTGTATTAAGTTACAGTTCATATTGTAAATCATTTTTTTTATTTGTTGAAGTGCTTAGTTATAACGGGTACCTTAATTTGGTATGTAGGATTTGAAAAGAAAGATGAGTTCAACCATGCAGAGGTTGGTTTTGAAGAGCAATACAAATGACATTTTACCTGAGAAAATTACTAAATAATTTAGGAGTATGCATAAGAGCAATTTCAAATTTATCACCCTGATGTAAGTTGTTAATTCTACTTGGAGCAAGTCATTAGCTAGAAGCTAATGAATCTTTAAATTTCCCAACTACCATAAAAAAGGAAAAGCAAAGTCTTTCATCTTAGGCCATTTTGAGACATATTTCAGATCCTACATTAACTACATGTAAAAAATTACTACTCATTTGGCCTTAAAATAATATGTATTATTGATCATGTTTCATTTTTTTTGTACCCAGTAAAATAGATGAAATGAAAAAGATAAGCACAAGTACTGTTCATTATAGTTTTATTATATAATAAAAAACAAACTGAAGTTCTAATCTTTATCAGGACAAAAGAAATAATATATCTTGAGATTGCTTTCTATTAAGAGTAGCCAAATAGTTTATCCAATTTTGTTTCCTTTTTTATTTTACCTATTTTGGTCAACATAAACATAAGTTCAAAAATAAATTCTCATTCATCTTTTTGGCTTTCTATTAAGAGTAGTCAAAGGTGCTTTTGGATAAGTTAGAACATGTATGACAAGTACAATGAAAGCTAAATTATAAAACAACTACTTTCTTCTATCTAGATCATATGATATAATCACCGTGATGTAAATTCGTAATATGTAAAAATTGTGAAGATATCAATCCCTTTGATACTCGTTCTTCAGGAATAAGAAAGAGCATTTTCAAGTTTGCATTTGTTCATTTAGAATTTTATTTCTTCTACTTCATATTTACTTAATATAAATATTTTTCCTCTCTTTTTTTTTTTTATATACATTTAACATAAACTTGCCTCACTATTTCTGGTGCATGACCTAGCAGGATCATCAACATATAACATTTCTATGAGCACCGCAAAGAAAATACTTACAAAGAATTGGAGAGTTTACTTTATTTGTGACACATTGTATATTCCAAAAGTTGTGACACCACTACAATTTGAATGATAGATTGTGAAATCATAACGTTCCGAACAATTTTTTGAGCATTTTTTCTTTTCTTTTTGTTTCTGTACAAGTTGTTTGCGATGCTTTAATGCTTGAGACTTTGTTTTTAATTTTTCAGATTATCCCTTATATTAGGGCATACACACAACCCAAATTAATGTAATCTTGCAATTTATGCGTTTATAACAAAATAATTTCCAATAACATTTTATTTACAAAGAACAAACTAATTATGTTGGGCCATGCCCTTCAAGGTCTCTAAAGAAATCATTATGATTTTGGGAAAACAAACCTCTATTATATTTGAAAGCATTTTTAGAAATTTTAATTTCTAGATTTGATAAAAATGGAATCTTTACGAAATTTTTCAGTGGAATATTAAATTATTATTTTAGATTAGGTTTAAAATTTACGAGAAAAAAAGAATTACAAAAATGAATGTACAGTTATTCATCGCGTGTGCTCCACAACTTTGCCATAGAATTGGTGAAGAATTTTTAGAGAGATGATTATTCCATATTTAAATAATTTAGGGATAATAAGAGTTACGTAAAGAATAAATATGTAGTTGAGAATTAGCTAATAGATTGAGGGTACATTTGATTGTGTTCTCAATATATAATTAAATATATAGTGGAGTAAGATTTCTCTGTGAAGGGATTGAAATAGACTTTGAGGGAGCACTATTTATGTCGTTAATAGCCATTATTTCTAAGTATTGACATCAATTTTTTGAGATTGTATGAACTTTTTTAGTGATAATATCACCGTAAAAAATGTACAAAATAAATTTGTCCGTAATTATCAAAAAAATTATACTCTAAAATGTATATCTATTCAAAAAGAAAAGTGTAACGACCTGTTTAGTCGTTTTAAGCAGCGAATTTTATTTCTGAAAAAACTGTCTGAGTCGACGGAACCCACGACGGACCGTCATGGGCACGACGGGCCGTCGAGGGGGTCTCGTTCCAAAACACTTAGAATTCTGAAATTTGGGTACTGAAATCGACTCTCTGAACTTCGTGACGACATGGCAGGACGGACCGTCGTG
>NC_028638.1:16229954-16230938 GCF_001406875.1 Solanum pennellii | reverse complement strand
TTGTGGAGTGCAGCAAACGTGCCATCGTCTTCAACTCAACCGCAACTCTAGCCAGTCTTCATCAAGCCAGATTTCAGGGTGAGCTATTGCTTCTAGCTTGGACTGGATCTTCCTCTTCATGTCTTGATGCCTTGAAATTCCGGCATGGACTAGCTTTTTACTTATTTTAGCTTCTTAGATACTCTTAGATTAGTAATTTGAGGATAGATGTTCTTGTGATGATGACTTCCAGATTTTGGGGAATAATAGATGTTGAATTTTAGAAGTTATTGAATTGGTTTTTATTAATGAGTTTAAGTCTTCCGCATTATTTCTGTTGATATTATATTGAAATGTTAGGGTTAGATTGGTTGGTTCGCTCACATAGGAGGGTAAGTGTGGGTGCCAGTCGCGGCTCGGTTTTTGGGTCGTGACAAAAAGGCAGACTAAACTATTAGCTTTATCAATAAAAAGCACCTAAAACCACTATCCAAAATGGAATTATAAATTCATTTGTATTTCACAAAACCAAATATATGTAAGGCTGAGTTATAACTATATAATCAATAGTAGCAATTAATTTAAAGGCCTAATACATAAACATAACTTCTTAACTTGGCTTCAGAGAAATTAATATATTTTAATTACTAAACAGAAGTTTTAATAATCAAAAAAGAAATTGTCTATAAAAAAAGATACGTTAAAGAAAAATATTATAAAATGTCTGGGCGGTATACCATCAAATTAATAAAAAAAATTACAATTTCAAACGAAAAAAAAAAGAACAAATAAAGACATGGCATCCATAAAAAAAGACATCACATTAAAATATATAGACAAAAATATTTTCATACTAATTGAAATACATTTTGTTAAAAGTAGACTTATTCTAGACAAAACATGACTTACTCTAAACGAAAAATATCATATGTATAAAAAACCATAATCATATAATAATAATAAATAAGACAAACAGAAAAGAAGGCATGAATATGTTAAGAATAA
>NC_028638.1:16179136-16219954 GCF_001406875.1 Solanum pennellii | reverse complement strand
AAGTTCAGAGAGTCGATTTCAGTACCCAAATTTCAGAAGTCTAAGTCTTTTGGAACGAGACACCCTCGACGGCCCGTCGTGCCCATGACGGTCCGTCGTGGGTTCCATCGACTCACACAGTTTTTCCAGAAATAAAATCTGCTGCTCAAAACGACTAAACAGGTCGTTACAATATATATATATATATGAATTCTAAAATAATATTATTCAATGTATCATTTAGTCATTTTTTTATTATACATTATTTTTATTTTATTTTAACTTTTGCACTTATTTTGTACCTCTCTATAACAGTTAAGTACATGAATTTTTTGAACATTTGAGATTACATATAAAAAAGAAAAAGTACAAATATGTTGGTTTAAAAAGATAAATGATTATCAAACAATGAAAAAGACATAATTATTATTCTATGGAATTTAACATGTTTACCCTCAAAATAATTAATGATAAATACAAAATGTGATTAGCTTTATTATATATATCCTAAAAATAGAAGAAAGGATGAATACAAAAATACAGTATTCAACTACAAAGTTATATTTAAAAACTCAAAACGATGGAGATGTGAAAAATAAATATTTACTTACAACTTCATGTTGGAGTATATTCATCTTGTAACTATCATAATTTATATATTTCTCAACAAAAAGAAGATGAATATGCATGAAATTTAAAGAATGCAAATAAATAAAATAGTAAGAATTCTTATAATTACAAACTGGTAATGAAAATTTTACAAGGGATGTAGACTAACCTACTGTAGTATGCAAGATGATTACAAACTTGAATAAAACAAGGAATATATATAATGTGGTGTGAGTGTGTTTGATACTCTTCATTACTCCCACTTATCGTACAAATTAAAGTTGAAAGGTTATTAGACTCTTCATTATCTACATTTAATTAGTACATGAATATATGATGCATTAAGATCTTATTTGATGCATGAATTTAAATATAACTTTTACTTAATATTTAATTAATTTAAATAGATATTAATATTAATTTATTTTAGAGGTAAAATAAAAGTAAAATGGTAATTCGACTTTGAGGTTAGAAGTTTCCCACTTATAATAATATATGATGTGATGTGATGATGTGATGCTGACATAAGACAATTCTAAGTGAAAAGTAATTTGTAGAGAAAAGCGTCAAAAATATCCTTAAATTATATGAAATGATAAAAATATCCTCCATTTATAGTTAAGCTCAAAATGTCATTACCACCAATACTTTGGTTCTAAATGTCCTTACACTCAATATTTTGGTTCAAAACGCCCTTACAATCAATATTTTGGTCCAAAAATGTCCCAATAGTTACAAAATGGGTCAAAATTTCCCTTTTTCGAATAAATATTCTTTTATCTCTTTAAACGTGTCTTCTTCCCAATTAAAATATTATAAAGAACACTATTCATGTTTTCTTTCTTCTAAAATCATTTTGACAAATAAAAATGTAGGAAATTTTTTTTCTTCTTAATCTCATTTTATCAATTACTTTCTCCTTTTCAAAAAGAATGTCCCTATTTCTTTTTTAGTTTGTTTCAAAAAAGTTTTCTTTTTTGGCAACACGTTAACTTTAATTTTTCCACGTGTCATGTTTAAGACCACAAGATTAAAGGACATTTTGGTACATTCGACATAACTTTAATTTAGAACCACAAGATTAAAAAGTCTTCTTTCTTTTCTTAAACTCCGTTCCAAATCAAACTAGGTCTTTTTAAACGAAAGGAGTAATATAATAACTTCGTATACTCTTTCAACAAATAATATATATGTCATATATATATAAGATTATAGTATATTCAACATTAATTTATATTTATATAACGATAGAAAAGAATGAAAATAAAATAAGAAATATTTTTATTTTTTATTTTTTTATGAGCTGAAGATAAACATTTATTAATTGAAGAAAACATTATTAGAAAAAGAATTTGTTAAAAAGAATATAATAATATTATATTTATTTAGAAAATGAACATTTTGGACCCACTAAATAACAATAAGGGCATCTTTTGTCAAAGTATTGACGGCAAGGACATTGTTGAACCAAACTATAAACGGAGGACATTTTTCCTTTCGCATAGTTTAAAGCTATTTTTGAACCAAAATATTGACGATAAGAGAATTTTTGAGTCAAATTATTAACAGAAGTCATTTTTAATCCTTTCACATAGTTTAAAGACATTGTTTTATCTTTTTTCCTAATTTATATAACTGATGACAACTTGTTTTGGTTGTGCCACATTTATTTTTGTTCGATCACCTCAAATATAAGTGGATCTATCAATTCATGAGTTAATATCTTAAAAGACCTCTCAATTTTAGGAATTGATCTAGCAAAGTCATTAAAGTTTGTTTTGTATCAAAAAAATCACTCAACTTAGATTTTTATATCAATAAAATCACTCAAGTTTAAAAATTGATCTAACGAAATCATTAAAGTTTGTTGGGTATCAAAAAAATCACTCAATTTAGATTTTTATATCAATAAAATCACTCAACTTAGACATTTGTGTTAGTAAAATCATTAAGCAAAATTTATCATTATTTTTGTTTGTTTCATATAAAATAGACCCTACAAATAAATAAAATTAAGAAAACTAATATAATTTTTTTATGGAAAACTTCTTTAGTGAAACAAATACTTTTATCTTAATATACTAAGTACTAAATAAAAAGAAACAATTAGGAGTTCTATTTATTGGTCCACTAGTGTATGTTTTTGAGAATTAGCACAGATAAATTATCGATGAAATTTGTATTCACAAATCTAATTAGGACTCATTAGAGAATAAGAGTACTAAAATAATATTTAAAATTGTGACCTCAATTAACTTTCTAAATATGTTATAACTGACAGCTTTTCTTTAACAATGCAAAAATTAAAGCAAAAAAATTAAGTTGAAAAATTAAAGTTATAAAAAAAGATCAAGATTAACAGTGCCAAAATAATTTTAAGCTTCAATAAAGAAGTACAATAATATATAACATTATTTTTTTATTTTTTATTTTTTGTAAAAAATTTAACAAACAAAAAAGACAAATTTTATTAGAGCATTGTTGTTTAATTTTTGCATTGTTAAAAAAAAAACTGTCAGTTATAATCTATTAGAAAGTTAATTGAGGTCACAATTTTTAATATTATTTTAATACTCTTATTCTCTAATGAGTCCTAATTAGATTTGTGAATACAAATTTCATCGATAATTTTTTTGTGCTAATTTCCAAAAACATTCACTAGTGGACTAATAAATAGAACTCCTAATTATTTATTTGTTTTTAGTAATTAGTATATTAAGATAAAAGTATTTGTTTCACTAGAGAAGTTTCCCATAAAAAAAAATTAAATTAGTTTTCTTAATTTTATTTATTTGTAGGGTCTATTTTATCTGAAACAAACAAAAATAATGATAAATTTTGTTAAATGATTTTACTAACACAAATGTCTAAGTTGAGTGATTTTATTGGTATAAAAATCTAAGTTGAGTGATTTTTTTGATACCCAACAAATTTTAATGACTTTGTTAGATCAATTCCTAAAGTTGAGTGATTATATTGATATAAAAATCTAAGTTGAATGATTTTTTTGATACAAAACAAACTTTAATGACTTTGCTAGATCAATTCCTAAAGTTGAGTGATCTTTTAAGATATTAACTCATCAATTCATACATAAAAGGGAAAAAGGACAAATCTGTCTCCAAACTATTGCAAATGGTATGTAAATACCCTCCGTGATACTTTAGGTTCATTGGTGTTCCTGCCGTCCAAAAACTAGAGCATGTATATCCTTTATACTAACGGCCATACGTATGTCATATTCTTATCCGCTGATTCGACACTTATTGACGAATAAGATTGTGTCATGTGTCCCTATTTAGTCTTCTATTAGAGTGAAGGGCATGTATGCTCTAGTTTTTGGACGACAGAGACATCATGTCCCAAAAGTATGACGGATGATATCTGCATATCATTTACGATAGTTCGGGTGCATAGTTGTCCTTTTTCCCTACATTAAAAAGGGAACTTAGGAAATTCAAAATTCAAGGTAGATATCTATTTAGAAGAAAAAAAGAAATCCTTTAATTATAGAAATACAAAATTTCCTGTACAAGCTATACCTAGATGCTAAATCATTTCTCAACCCTCTCATTACATGATATGATAGAATTGAATTTGTTTAAGTTGATGATCCAGGATTGAGCTCAGCATGGTGTTGCACCACTAAAATTGAAGCTGTGGAAGAAAAGTCAGATGTGAGCAACAAGTCCCCAATGGATCCGAGCTCCGGGCAGTCGCTCCACTCATCTAATCCACCTTTGAGCGGCGAAAAGAAGCTCAATCCTCTTCCTACCACATAGAGATCAAAATCTTGGCCTAGTGATCTTATTGTTTTCACAGTTTCTGCCCCATTACTAGACATCTGCTCTGTATAAACTACTGAGTCATCATTTTGTACTTTTAGCCTAAACTCATTTACAAAATGGTCATCAACTTTCTTTTCATCTTCACCTTCCATTGTGAGAAATATATCTGCATCATCATTTTGTGCTGATGTTTTATCCAGAATAAACCTCAAAACTATTAGAGCTACCTTTGGATGTCTCGCCATACGTAAAGCATAGGTCAAAGCCTCTCTGTCATCACGTCCCCCTATAAAGATCATGGCTATTCTGCAACTCCTAGTGTTACCATCATCTATTTTACTAGTTAACAATGTGCCAAAACCACGATCCACAAGAATACCAACAGCACAAGGTGCACTTTCTAAAGTACTATTGTTTACATCTTTGTAAGCAGGATTCATTTCTTCCATGTTATTATGTATAGTTTGTCTCTTGTGGAATGGGAGAATGATTAGTGTCACCTGTTTTTCCTCAGCAAGACTGCATATATCTTCATGCATTGTGCCATAAGGAGATATAGCAGTCAACAACTGAACAGATATCATTGGACTTTGATGCTCTAAGTTATTGAATGTCGTAATCAATTGATCAATTTGTCCATCTGCTCTACGGTAACTTTCTGAGCTAGTCCCACCAGCACCATGAACAATGAGCAAAGCGGTAGTATGTTTTTTCAGCTGCATGAGCTGAAGAGCAAATATGCAAATTGGTGATCTTCTAGAGGCATGCGATATTTCCAAAAGTGCAGTAATTCCAGCAGCAGTTTGTACTTCATGTATACAAGTTAGGATTCGGAGCTCAGAATCTGGTTTTAGGTTCTGTAACACCCTATGTTGGCTTGGTAAGAACTTCTTAGTACGTCTATAGAGGAAGTTAACAATTGGTGATGTTACTATGGTCATGAAGAAAATAGTAAACAACATGATGGCAAATCCATCATCATTCATAACCTAAATAGGTAGTGAGATGAAGTTAGGTTAAGATAACAATAAACATAAAAGATTTAAGTTTTTATCATATGAAGATAAGAAGGAGAGGGCTTACAGTATGGTCACGGCCCAAGCTCATTGCCATGACAGCTACCAGTCCTTTGGTGTTCATTAGTATTCCAAGAGTAAATCCTTCATGCAACGATATTCTATAGAAGTAAGACATAGCTAGAGTGCAAACAATCTTCGGTATGAAAGACAGTAAGCTAATTAGAACCATCATAAGCATGTCCTCTCTGCTAATTCCCCCTAGATGAGTCCTCATTCCCAAACTAGCATAATAAAGAGGCAGTAACAAGTCGGATACAAAACCTTGAACCATCAACACAAACCTATGACCTAATACATGTGATGGTATGATAAGACCGAATACAAATGCACCAAAAACAGAGCTCACTCCACACATATCAGTGATCAACCCACAAGCCAAGACCATTGTAAGTATAGCACAAATTGTTGCTTCACTATAGTCTTCTCCTTCTCTAGTACTCTTCCTAAGCATCCATAAAATTGCTGGACGAATTACAAAAACACTGAAAATGATAAAGAATAGAACACTAAACAATGACAAGTATGTACTTGAGCTGCTACTAGTTACTGCTAATGAGAATACAAGGAGAACCCGTGAGGAAATATCATTAACAAGTGCGGAAGACATGGCTATTCTCCCAATTTCTGAATGGAGAAGTTTTAATTTTGCAAATATTTCTGCTATAACAGGAAGGCCAGTTACTGAGAGTGCTACACCCCAGTAAAGACAACCCCACCTGAAATTCTCTGGATACTCTGCGATAAAAGTATACAAGGAAGCTCCGAAAAAGAAGGGGAAAAGAGCTCCAGAAATACCAATTCCAAGGGCTTTAGGTCCAACACTTGTTAATGCTCTTAAGTCCATTTCTAAACCAACAAGAAATACATGAAAAATTAGTCCAAGGTTTCCCACAGTCTCCATCATCATAATTCGAGAAGCTGAAAATACAGAACCCAATACTGGAATATGTTTTCGCGCAAATTCACTTGCAATTGCAGTTGATCCCACCAGTATACCTGCCTGCCAAAACCATTTTCTCATGACATTGATCTCAATCAAAATTCACATTATCATTATAATATATATTTTTTGAAAAAATGAAAAGTATTACCAACAATTCAGCAGCGAAATGAGGTTGGCGGAGAGGTTTGAGGAGAAGGAGACAAAGACGGGTTACGAAAAGAACGATAGCGAGTTGAAACATAAAAGTTGGGAGTTTAGACTCCAAAGGGTTGATTTCTTCCCACATGCCATTGTCTGAAATGGTATCGGTTAGATAACATAATTTATCAACACCTAAAGCTGGTTGATTCCCACGAACATTATATGATGCAAGTTCAGGGGCTTTCAATATATTTGGATTAACCATTTTTTATCTTCAACCTCCTCCTTCTTGGATCTACCGCCTTCGGCTTCGGCCCCAATGGCGACAGTTAAAGCTGCCACCACCGTTGGGCCACCTTTTTTTTGGTTATTTTCTGGGCATAAAACAGAGAGGTAAATTTTGTAACAAGCAAGAGAATGAGCGGAGAAATGAGAAAATTTTCTTTCTTCATTGTATTCAGAGAATGTACAAATGGATGGTATGCCGTTCTCTTTGGGTTTTACTCTTAGTTGTTATGATTTTGGGATGTTATAGGGAGAAAGAAAAAAGAACTTTCAAAAATCTCTTCTTGATCCAAAATTAATGGAAAAATTTAATTATGGCTTATATACCCCTAATTATAATTTAGCTTCAAAATAATCACAATTTATAGTTGAAATTATAATAGAGAACAAAAAACAAACTAATGCAATATACGAATCCAAAGTAATAAATTTATAGGCATTGTAACATTAAATTATGTTCTCTTAACCATTTTGAATTCTCATAAAACCACTCCCTTTGACAAAGCACCAATATCACACACAAGGAACACTGGAAAAGATTCAACAACGCAATACATGGACACACACGAAAACAAATAAGAACCATTACTTGTTGCCATTGACGCAATGCTAGCAAAATTTTAACATGAAACTATTCCAGAAACATAAAGTGCAACAAAATCAACATATTCAAAATTATAGAGTCTAAGCAAACAAAATCAAAGACTATTAAATAGGAAATAAATCCCAGCCAATAATCAACTACTCGATATGGCAATCATAATTATGGGCTCAGCGCAATCTCCTTGCCTCCCTCTCAGACTCCAACAATGTGAGAATATCACCCTCTCTGACTGGTCCCTTGACATTTCTCATGATAAACCTGTTCTGGTCGTCAAGAAACTTGACTCTCACCTGAGTCACCTGCCCCCTGGATCCAGTACGACCCATGATTTTAATCACAATTGCATGCTTGGTTACAGATTCCATTCTGCAAATGTAGAATATATATTTGTAAGAAGCCATAGTGGATAACACATTTAAAGGGGCCAAATGAAACAGCAGCAGGAAGAAGCCAAGCAAACTGCACTAAAACCAAATAATACTCTTAAACAACAGTCAATATTCAAACGAAACAGTACTGCAACACTTCCACATATTAATACTTGGTCAGCAGCAGATCCATGAGCTACTTTAGTGCATTCATACCATCTATGCACCAATTACACCTCCAAGACAACAGGTTTGGGACTCGCTTACTTCACAAAACTCAACTATCCATCACACAGTTAAATCACTAATGCTACAGCAACGAGACAGAGCATCTGCCAGTAACAGAAAATATGCATTGGAGATAACTAGATTAACACCGACAGTACCTTAGCCGCTTCCATTATTGTAGGTTCACGTATCTTTTCTACCCAAATGAACTAAGATAACCAGAATAATCCTGAGCATTAATTCTACAAGTTAATGTTTCTTTGTACTGTAGGCTCCTTTTACTAATGATCAATTCCTCATGATCAGTTTGATGTGAACAATTTGTGTATGTAAAAATGCATTTTTTCACAAGGTGATTACTAATAATAATGTAGTGAGAAAACCATTAATGTAATTAATGGCAGCATGAGCTTCAAATACTACACGGACCTTAGAACTTGACCGAGTTTCAACTAATCAATGATAATAACTCAATATTTTACTGTTAGTTCAATTAGATTCTTATTTGTTGGTTCACAAGGTTAGGTAGGAAACACATCGCACTACCTCATAATATCCATAAACATAATTTCCATAAACATAAGAGCGTTGGATTAAAACTCTTAATTTCTCCTCTCTTCACCTTATCTAACATTGTTGAGCTGACTGGAGCTCAATTTACTAACATACAAGTAAAAGGCCTACATCCATTCATCTATACTTATCCAGGAACCTCATGGTTGCAACCGAAAAGGCAAGACTTCACCTTCCAACAAAAAAAAACAGAAATATGCCGTTGAGACACATTTATCCCTTCTTCGATCGATCCAAATATTAACTTTTCTACAAAAATAAAGTACTTGTTTTACAACACCTACTTTTATCTCCAGGCAACATTCAATTAAAATAACAATAACAAATCAGGGTTTCCAATGCATCAATTATGAAATCAATCAATACAACTCTAAGTTAAGCTAAAAAATTGAATCCTATTATAGAATTGGAGCAAAAACAATTGATTAAGAATAAATCTATTACAGAACATTGAAAAACCTAACGTGTTTTCAAGAAAATTACAGAGAGAGATTCGACGGAGAGAGCGGCTTACCTTCCGGTGAGAAAAATCTGCAGCTGTAGGTTGTTGTTGCTGTTGCTGCTGCTGCTGTGTATCAGAGAATGGAGAATGGAGAATGATTAAACCCTAAAAACCTTATAAATAGGGTTACGTGGTTGAGGGGATAGAGCTCGGCCCAGTAAGTATTGTGCTTTCAGCTCTTTATGTTTCGGATCCAACTGTCTTTTCAGGCCCAAATACATACACATTGTGTATCATAAATGTGAATTACACTAGATAAACTAAGGTGAAGACACGTAATTAGACTATAAACTAATGAAATTTATATTGTTTGCTTAAGAAACATTTTTAATAGAAAGTCGAAAGTAGTCGATCAAATTAACTGCATATTTGTTTGAAAAAGTAAGCATAGTTATACATTGATTGTACATTATCTTACACATTATACATATACATCATTTTTTCAATACATACTGAACAATAAATTAATAGATCATTTTTTGACAAACCTACCAATAAAATTATCGTGAAACTTATATGATAACTTTCAGACAACCTTTTTTATTTTCATTCAAAAACTCGAAATTTAATACTTGACTTTGAATAATTTAATTGAAGGAATAATCAAGTTTGAATTTGACACAATGAATTGATTGGATGAATGCAGAGATATATGATTTAAATTGATAATGAGACTTGAAATCAAAATGTTTCTCTAAAACAAATTCTAAGCAAGTTGCAAACATTAGGATTAAGAAAATATGACTATCGATAAAGGTTAAAATTAATGTGCTTCAATGATATTTAGGAAATCTCTCTTTGCGAAAATCAAACAGCTTGAATTTTTGCTTAAGGCAACAGAATACTAGCACATAGCATATTTTGAAAAGAATCAATATTACCAAAACTACAGAAAATGAAGACGAGAGAAAAAGAATCAACATAATAGTTGGATGACTATTTCAACACACACCAAAATATTATCATAAATAATTTCAAAAACTTTGAAGTGAAACAAAAATTACTTGAATCATAGTTGAAATCTCAAAATCGACATATCCAAATTTATGAGTTTATAAGCAAAGAAAACTGAAGTCTATTACATCTGAAATAAATACTAATCAATATCAAGCATTCATAGTTATATGCATAACAACGCAAACCCATGAGCTCTTTGTGACTAATCCCTTAACATTTCTTCTCATAAACATATTCTGATCATCAAGAAACTTAACTCTCGCCTAAATCATTGCTCTCTGAATTTGGTATGATCCATGATTTTAATCACAACTGCATGCTTATTACATATTCCAATAATTCATAATGGACATCACATCGAGAAGGATCAAATGAGGCAAAATTAAAAAAAAATCACGCCAAAACAAACATTCTTTTAACTAGATACCACTAATGCACTAAAGAACGTTAAATATTCAAAAGAAACAACATTCAAGAACTTTTAACCTATTAAGCATTAATCTCATTTAATGCATTTAGGAACCATTCATAAGACCACCAAGCTCTCCCGAATGAATTCTATTTTTTCTACTTTTAATATACATTGAAGGAAAAATCTTTTCCCCACTAAAACATGTATCTTTAAGGCTATATCGTCCTGAGGGTGGATGTGACAGACTGAATTGACACTTGAAAGTGTTGCTAACTTAATGTTTAGATTTCGATATAACAAAGCTTGCACTGTCATTTTGACTTAGGCATGCAACATATCGTTGGTAATGATTCTACTATGATGCACAAATTCACAAGTTAGTCCTAAGTAGTCATTATTGTTCATTAAATTTCGGAGGAATTGCTTTGATAGAATTGGAGAGTTGTTGTAATTCTTCTTGAATATCCTGAATTATCGAGAGTAACTTTGAAAGTATTGCCTAAACCCTTTCGAATGAATATGATAAAGCCTACAATATATAGAAATTACTATCATTTCTTCATTATAAAATGAGATCAACTTCGAGCTTGATGCACAAATAGTTAGGATATAAGCAAATAGCATCTTTCTAGCCTGCATATTCGTGAAACTCAATCTCATTTAGAAAGTCTGATCTCAACGTCTCTGCTTTTATCATACCTTTGTGACAACAGGATTGATACTTGGTTTAAATATATATTATACAAAAAAAGAAAATCAACTATCCATCGCATTATTTAATGTTTATAATAAACACGCATAGCATATGTCTATAACATAGTAAATATGTAGTGGAGGTAACAAAATAACAACATACAAAAACTTAGCAATTTTATTATTGCAGGTCCACATAATTTCTCAACTCATATAAGCTTCGACGTCAACAAATGGGTAAATCAAGTTGGAGCAGATGACAATGTCATTTTCAAAATAAAAATAACAAAACAAATAAACATTAAGGGGTTTTTCTCTCAAGCAACCAACAAAAGGAAAACTATTTGTATGAGTAAATCCAATCTTATTTAGATGAGAATAATATAGAGATATGTGGAACGAGTATCCGTTTTTTAGAAAAATCAAGAACTATTGAATATATCCATATGATGACCAAATACAAAAGTAAAGTTAGGGATGACAATGTGGCAGAGCGAATATAGAAAGGGGTGGATTTAAGGCTATGCAGGCAGGGCAGGTTATGCGGCGCGGGGGATGTAGAGCGGGTAGCAGATCTATGTGATTTTATGCGGGTTCACACTTAATTTTAACTTTTTACATGTTACAACATTGACATAATTTGTTACTAAAATATCCAAGATAATAATGAAAATGGTTCAATTAAAACTAATACAATTTCTTATATGCTTCTCAATTAACCTTTTAAAAAACTCAATATCTATTAAATTAATACAACTTGATGTAAAAATAATGAATCGTATTTTTTAGTATCAAACTTACCTAGAAAAGAAAAATATTAAATAATTTATGTGGGATAGTGCGGATTGAATATGAAAGATTTGATATGTGGGGCGACTTAAAATATTTGCGGGTTAAACTCAACTTGCCCCCCCCCCACCCACACTACCCCATGACCATACCTCAATAAAGTTCAACTCAAAAGGATTATGATATTGTCTTCATCAAAATACATGCTTCACAAATATAATTCATCTAGTTCTAGAATAGTAGGATCCAAACACAAAAATCAACGATAAATTTGCAAACCTAAAAAACAGGGGAGAGACAAAGATTTGCTGCAATCAATACAAAATTGAAGAGTTGGTGCTCAAATGAAAGATCTTAAATCTACGTATTCAATAACCTATTTTGTTCTCTATAAATAACTTGTTATTCTCTAATGTTTGGAGTGCAAATTTTTTGTTCACATACTTGTTTAACATACTTTTTCTATCCAATCAAAATTTCATAATTGTTAGAAGAAAATTAACAGAGAAATTAAAAGCTTTGAGGCGTGAAAGATCACTATATTTCAATAGTTATTGCCTACATATTCTTTTAGAGATGATAAAGAATTCGCTATCAGGATACAATAAAGCCAGAAATATATATACAATTTTAATTCGCTACTTTTGGAAATATTTCGTATTTATAGAACTTAAGATATGAATTTTCATAATATTCATGGTCTTTCTTGAACATACATGACTTTTAATAATAGTCATGTTCTTTCATGAATAGAGATGATTTTTCATAACAAACATGTTCTTTCTTGAACAAATTACTTTCATGCAATATACATTCATTTTCTAAACAATCACAACCTTTAGTTGCTGCTCCCTTTTTGAAAAGACAAAAATTTTGTTGGTCCCTTTTTGAAAGACAGAGTTTTTGTTGCTCCCTTTTTGAAAAAAAAACAAAGCTTTTGTTGCTCCTATCTGAATATACAAAAGTTTCTTTTTAATTCAAAATTTGAGATTTAAATATTAAATATAAATTCAAATTTTACCTAAAAAATTTGTTGAAAATAAATTACAAAAATATAAATCTTTAAATCATATATGTATATGTATATGTGTATATATATATATATACACACACACACACACACACACATACACAACTTGCACCAATCGCTACACTGAGCAGCTGGAGATTGATTGAAAGGCAGGCCCAGCCGACCCTCTCTCCCCCTAACTGCCTATCTACTCGTGTTTGTAGTCGAAGGTCAAGACTGTGGTCTGTCAGAAAAACAGAAGTCGTCCGTATCAATTGATACGTGATTTGCTTAGTAGTGCTTTTCCACTACCTTAGCTGCCAGAAATAGCTTAATGGTAGAGCATGGCCTTGCCAAGGCTAAGGTTAAGAGTTCAAGTCCCTCCTCCCTCTCCTGGCTTCATCGTTTAGTAGTAACATGTGGAATGCATAAGCAACCCTTGTATAGGGTTCCAACCCTATTTGACTCCTAAGAAGTTGTTGGCTTTTCATCAGCCATTGCCGCTAGCCTTTTCCCAACCTAGTAAAGGGGCTGCTAGATGTAGCGCGCAGTGTATTAGTGAATAGGAAAAGCGAATTGAGATTACTAATGACGGATGGAGGTTGAGGGTAGAACATGTTTGGTGCCTCACCCTTGTTTCCTTCGTCGTAGACTGAAATTATGGGAATCCTATTGATAAAAAAGAAGCATAAGCATCGCTTCTTGATCCAATCCATCTTTCCTGGCCTCCCAACACTCTCTTGATACGAAAGAAACCTCCCGCCATAGAGAAGAGATCGAAAGTCTGGGTCCGCTTGATCACCCTTCTTCTCCCTGTAGGTTGAGATGAATTACATCCTCCCTCTCACCTGAACTAGTCGAGAGAGATGAACCCGCACCACATTTTTTCGAATCGAAATCCCAACTAGAGATGGAATTCAAGAACCTAAACAACACAATTGAGTGCTCCGTGAATGGTTCAGGGGAAGGTCAACCAGTGATTAATAGGCCATTCCCTCCCTATCTGTCTCTTGATCCCTCATTCCACTAATCCGTTGTTACTGATTCATTCAAGGAATAGACTCTCCATTTCTTTGTCTTATTAGCGCATGTGTTCGTCAACGATGAAAGTCGTTGAACTTCAGACTCGAATGGAGAAAAAAGGCTAGGCCCTTGGAAGGCTTTCAGGGACTAGGGAAAGACGAGTGGATTATAAAGCTAGGGTAGGGGCAAATCGAAGGCCCATCGGGATTGGGCATGGACGATTTTTGACTGGGCCAACATTAATGAAAAATTAAAAACTTCCCCCATCGAATCATTAAACGGTGTAGGATTCAAGATCAGGTCCAGGATTCGAGTCAAATCAACCTTCCCTCTCATCTCAAGGTGAGGCAAGGAATTGTTTCAAATGTTCGTTATTCAATATCTCGGTTGCTCAAGAAGTTTGACTAGCTGCTTCTCCAACCCGGAGTGGATTTTAGGGGAAGGGCAAAGCTTCACCTTGAAATAGGAAGGTCTTTGTTGTTCGGACGGGTTCAAACTAGACTAAAGGGAGGAGGAGAAAAAGATTCCTCTCTTCGTGGTCATATCGAACCAGAAACTGAATACCTGGGGATTGATAGGTCTTTCAAATCAAAGCATGGACATATACTATTAAGAGGGAGCAGTAGATCATCGATTGAAGATCCAGGTCAGTCAACTTCTGTTGATTATTAATTTGACTTTAGGGACTTATAGCAACAAACTAGTCTAAGAAAATGGGGCAACATAGAGAGGCAGGAGACGCAGGAGCCGCCAACCGAATCGACCAACAAATGATAGGCCAGAGAAATGGGATCATTCGACTAATCAGTGATCCCTGGGCCTACCTAACACAGATGTCCTTGAAATAGGGGATTGGTTGATCGGATAGCTCAGGCAGGAGTAGGACATTTCATACAAATCTTTCTAATCAGCTAGCGAGTGGTCCTCTTCTAAGAGTCAAGTGGCTTTCAGATCCTCTCAAATACCATTTTTTCATCGACATATAGGGTGAATTCTAAGGTTTCTTATTCTGGTTGTAAAGCGTAAGAAGAGGGAGAATGGGCACAGCCCCACTAGCAGCCCGCGTTTCCGACCCGAAAGGAATGAAAAATGAAAGAAGAATATGTGTTCACTATCTATGGAGTGGAGTGACTATGCTTAATTATCCTCTTCCCTATATCCCCCTTTTATGCCTTCGACTATTACCAACTGTCAAGGCTTGGCCCAACATTGTATCTGTTTGAAAACTACCAAGGTTTTTGCCCAAAGAAATTTCCTTATTTTCTGGAAAGGAAGAAACACAGGGAAGAAGTCTTTCATTTCCACAGGTTCTAGAAAGCTATCAATCCCCGCTTCTCCCTCTCGCATCGGTTGTGCATCATATGATGAGCCCATGCGAAAACTTTCTCTTTTATTAGCGCCCAATAGGTAGGCTATTCGATTAAATCGAAAGTTGTAACACCTCTAAAATGACTTAGGTGAAGCTAGAGCCTAACACGTATACCATGAGGTTTTAAAGTCATAAAATGGTTTATAATAGTGTTTTGAGGCAGTATCTAATGTTTTATGGGAGGTCAAACGTCCAAGAACGTCCAAGACATTCGAAAGGTTTGCCTTGAGACGTGCTTATATGTTTAGGTGTGCCTTTGCATGTTTTACATGTTCGTTTTGGTTGAAATTGATGTGAAAGGTTATAACATGTATACGAGTGTATTTAGGTTGGAAACGTCCAAGCACGACTCCCCAAGGACCGCCATAGGGGTCCTTGAAGAGGACCCAAACCTTAGGCTAGCAAGCTGCCCATGGTTGCAACATTTGTTCTTAGTGGGAACCAGTCCGCGTAGCGGACTTTGTTCATGGAGGGCCAAATTTTTGTTCGCATCGCAGACTCCACTATTTCAAATTTTATTTTCAAAAATCTTGTGGAGCAGCTCCGCGTCGCGGACTTGTTTCCTGACGATGATTCCAGAAATTTAAGTTAAGTTTGACTTGGTTAAAAGGTACTTTAAGTGCAGGGTATTTTAGGAACTATTTATTGGCGGTTGTTGAGCCTTTTTAAACTCCAATTCACCTTTCAAATCAAAACCCTCAAGTCTAAAATAAAACCTCTCTATTCCTTCTCTCCAAAAACCTTCATTGATGAAGGTTTGAAGCTCCAAGGAAGAAGACAACTTTTTCAAGTTTTTCTCCATCAATTTTGTGGGCTTTTCTTCACAATTAAGGTATAGTGCTTCATCCTTTAATCCTCTTTCTTCAAGGAGTCAATTTCAACGGTTTTCAAAGATGATCAAAAACATGAATTCTTCTAGTTTGACTTCTAGCCATGGGTTCTTGCATTATGATTTGAACAATGATTTGTGATTGAATTAATGTTAATTGAATGATTTTAGATCAAAATTCCTATGAACCATGCAAATCATGAAATCCTAATTTTGGCTCTAATGTGGGTGATTTGATCATGACTTGATCTTACTGAATTCTTAAGTAGATTGTATTGAGCTATTGATCTATGTATGAATTATGATAGAATTGTATCTATGTATGAATTATGATAGAATTGTATATAGGCTGCCTTAATTTGATGATTTTCATATTGGGTCTCCTTGAATCATTGGTATGGTTTGACTATTGGTTTAAATTGGTGATTGTGGCTATTGGTAAGAGCCTTTATGGATTGAATTGGTTGAATTGACTATGGATTGGAGATGTTGTGGTTGGAATGGTGGTTGTTGACCTAACCTTCTCTATATTATGTAGTATAGGTGTTTCAATTGTGATGATTGGTATGGTCCACTTATGGTTGCGGTGCTTATGTGATATACTTGTGAAGAATGTGGCCTTGTCGGCATTACTTTCATGAATTGTGATATTATCATGTTGTGACTTGCGATGTTGATCAAGTGAAGTATGACTTTGATTATGTATGTGTAAAGTGAAAACATGTGTTCTCTTATTTGATTATAGGTGATCATAATAGGCTATAGTGATGCCTTATATATGTATACTTGATGTTGGAGTGTGAATCTTCTTAGTTGACTATATATGAACATCATGATGAGTTATGTTGATGATTCTATAGAAGTGTGTAAGATGACTTGCAAGTATACTTATTCGACCCTATGTGCTACATGAATGATATTGTACATTTGATAAGATGATAATGAAGTGTGTCTTGTTTTGGTAGACCTATCTCCCTTACTTGATAACATAAACAATGTGAATATGAATCCTTGACTTAGTAGGATTAAGCACCTTTGTCATAAATGTATATGTAAGAATGAAATATGACCTTGAATATAGTTAAGAAGGTCATTTATGCGGAACCTATTAGAAAGAAGGTTATGATATCCTTGAAGTTGAAAGTCGTAATAGTATGCTTCTTGTGTGAATGATGGACTTAGGATTGGTTGGCTGGAACGACATGAAATCATCCTTAGGAAATTCATTGAGCGATCCTAGTAACCATTGTAGGCAGCCCTAGTGGACCCTCTTTAGTAAGGTGTATTATGATTGGGTTATGACTAAGATATGGTACCTCTTCATATGCTCCTTTACTAAATTAGTCTATGAGAACAAAGTCTAGGACCGAGTGAGTATGCTTGGGGAGTAGCTCTATTTAAGATGATATTTACAAAGAAACCATTGATATTCCTTAACCATGGCCCTACATGAGATGCGTCCTAGTCCTACCATTGGTAAGTTGAACACCCTCTACCGGAGTAGGGTTGACTCCAGATTCCATGTCTAGCTAGTATGATCTATGCCGGTATTGTATATTCTCATCATGTGGGATACATGCTACTGTTGGATAATTTCTATGAAGTTTAGGTAGTGGAATGAAACGCTATCTAGACATTGCACGAGTATGCTTTGAAGATGTTAGTATGTAAGTTGCCTAGGTCTTCTTTAAGACCATTATATGAAAGTCCTTATTGTTGAATGTCTCTTAAATGGTCTAATCAACATAATGATTTTTGTTAAATGCATGTTAATGAAAAGGTACTTATCTAGAGTAGCTTTAAAGATTGCTTAGGTAGTCTTGGAGAGGGTGTATGGGCAGTCTCTTCATGTCTTACTTAGGTGATTCTTAGAGTAATTCTAGGTAGGTATCTAAATAGATATAATTGGGAATAATCTTATCTTAGGTAGTCTGAGGATCACTTTGGTGTGTGTTAAGGGGTTGTATGGGCGGTCGCTTAATAACTCACTCAAGTGAGTCTTAGAATAACCTTTGGTAAGAGGATCTCAGGTTTATGTGAATTGAAGTGATCTTGATTGCTATATTGTGTAATGTGACTATGTGTGCTTATGTTGACTTGTAAGAGACTCTTATACTTGTTTTATGAAGTTTTACTCAAAAAGAGTGTTTTACACAAATGTCCTTTTAGCATAATTTTATACATTACACCATCCTTAGTGCATTCTAATGTACTAATGTCATATATTTTGTTTATCTCTAAATGTAAAGGTGTAGGTGACATTTGAGAGGAGTCTTTGAAGTGGAAACATGGATTAGTATTCATTCAAGCAAAATTGGGGTATGTCCTCAATAGATTCGAGGACATCACTATGTTTAGTTTTCCTTATTAGAAGTATTGTAATAGACTTAGATATTTCTATATGTTGATGTATGGGCCGTGTCCCAAGATATTTGTGTGTCTAAGATGGCGATTTTGAGACTTAGACCTCATTTGTTTTCATTAAGATGAAGAGGTCTGAATCTTAATACACATCTGAATATTAAGATTTGCATTAAGATTTGAGTGTTTTGATCTGAACACACATTTGAATATTAAGATGTGGTCTCTAAATCTGAACTCTTAATACTAATACTATTTGTTTTCAATATCTGAATGTGCAAGTGAAATTGAATATTATATTAATGAAATATTATAAAAAAATTTATTTCGACAAAATATATTATTTTTGATAAAAAAATTTGAAAAGTTTTAATAATCGTGATTTGGAGTACTGTTTTTTCATTCAAAAACCTTGATAAACAACAATACACCAAAAATATTATTGCAACCAGTATTCTTGACACACGTCTATACAAGAATATTATTAATGTAAAAAAAATACTTGAAAGAATTTATGAAAACTTACCAGTTCAAGAGGAAAAAAGTGATGTTTGATTGAGAAAAGAGAGAAAAAATGTTTTTAGTTATGAGATAAAAAGGCATGCCCAAAGTAGATAAGAGATATTTATTATTGGCATAATACATATATATGCCCTTTATTTTGGCTTCGAATCACATCTGTGCCCTTTCAACTTTTGGTGTGCACAAGTATAAAGTTGAACAAATAGACACACATGTCCTACATGTCATCCTACACATCAGCTTTTGTCTTACATGGTGTCTTACGTTTATTGTGTCATGTAGGACTCATGTGTTTATTTATTTAAAAGTTGGATAGTTAAAGTGCATGTTTGTACATTATGAAATTTGAAGGTCAAAGTTAAAATTTGAAGCCAAGTTAGGGTCCAATATATGTATTATGCCTTTATTATTTGATAACTTCTCAAATGAGTTGAATATTGTTAAGAGTCAGTCTCCTATAGATCTGATTCGCTCAGACCTCTTTAGACCCATTAAGAGGTTTTAAAAAAAATTAAACAAATGAACTTAATGGGCTGAATCTGAATAATTCAAATTCAGACCTAAAAACCAAACGTACTTAACGGGTTGAATATAATGATTAAAATTCAGACCTCTATTAAGTGCAAACAAATGAGGCCTTAGCCTTTCTTTATGATTTTCTATAAAAGAGATATTTTGAAGTATTACTATGTCAAAGGGCTTGTACAAGACATCCTAGAGGTTAAGTACGTCGTGCCACCATTCGAGAATACCATATCTTCTAGGGTGTACTCTAGGATCGTGAAAAAAGCGTACCTACGCATAAAGGTTCCAATTTGAGCGAGAACCCAAATGGATGAGGAGAGAAGATCTTGATCGAAAGCTCGACAGTTCTGAATAGTGAGAGAGAATGAAATTCGATCAAATCGATCAAGAATATCATCATTTGTTAGGTGGGCCAACCGATAGATCGATTGGGCTGAGCGTCCATGTCATAGAACCCTTCTCTAGCAAAAAATACCATTATTGATCGAATTGGGGCGTATCCAATTCGTTGGCAAATAAAAAACCTATTGTTTTAACACTCAAAATAAACCTAGAAAAGAGGAAGAGTCACTAAGACAAATGTAACACTCCGAAAGTCTAAGGCCTAATCTAGAGCCTCGCATGAGTGTTTAAGGGTTGTAACACTGTTTTGAGGTAAAAACATAATGTTTATAAGTCATTTAGGAAGTTTTAGAGTCAAGACGTCAAAAAATGTCCATGACATTCGGAGGCTAGTGAAAGAGGTGCTAGTGTGCCTTAGACTATTCCACGGGGTTTTAGGAGTCGGAAATTGATAAAAATTAGTGAAAAGGTGTAAAACTAGTGCTAGAGAATGTTTAGGGTCAAAATGTCTGGGTACGACTCCCCAAGGACCACCCTAGGGGTCCTTTGAAATGACCCTTGCATTTGACCCAAATCTGCCAAACGATGTAGTGTAGGCAGCAACACCTACGCCTGCCAAACGACGGGGCGTCTTCTGGGTGACGGGGCATCGATTACCCCGTTACAACACTTATCCATTTTCCTATGATACAAACGATGGTTGTGCAGGATGGGTGGGAGCAAGGTCGTCGACTGACCTACGGACCGTAGGTCGAGGTCTCGTAAGTCAGGCCTGCAATTTTTCTGTCAAGACTTAAGTGACTTCATTTTATTAGTTAATTAGTAAGGGTTTAGTTAGGGGTTAAGGGGTGTTTAATTAAGTTAGTTAAGTGACTATATAACCTACCCTAAGCCTGAACACAACTTAACACCCCACAATTCCCAAACCCAAATTGCTCTTCTTTATCTCTACTCTCTCTCTCTCTCCCAAAGAAGACTCCATAGAAGACCAAGCTCTAAGGATTCTAGGGCTTCAATAATATAACTTTTCACCATCAATCTTCAAATTATATCAAGGTATGGGAACCTTTCATTTTTGGGATTCCTTTCCCCCAAGGGGTTCTTCGAAAATTGATTTTTAAAAAGATGATTTCATATGGGTTTCTTCTTAATCCGAATTTGATCTTCTAAATTGTATTATTTATGGTTTATTTTGATTATTATGATTATATTATGATGTATTGTTGTTAAATTATGGTAGTTCTTGATGATTTAACCTAGTATGTGGAATAGATCATGAATTGACCCAAATTCCCTAACCCTAGGTTATGAACTCATGTTGAATTGATTAGTATTGATTCAATTGACTTAGTTATTGTGTTAATTACCTATTAAATGATTTTATTAAACCTATTGATGGATTAAATTGGATTTGTTGAGGGACCAATGATGATGGCTTTTGAGGGAGAATTGGTAAGACTTTGTAATCTTGAACCTTTGCTTCAATTGTGATAGCTTGTACTTGGTGATGAAGTTCAATTGAAGCATATATGTTGATTGTATGAAGTAGGTTTTGCTATGATGATGTAATTGAAATTTCTTGATTATGTGAAGGTGTGAGATTATGTTTAAGATGCAATGATATAAGGTTGGTTATGAATTGCCTATGTGCCTTATTATGATATGATGATGATAATGTGTTGATCTCACATATGAGGGTTGTATTGAAAGGATATTCTCATGCAATTTTTAATGAGTTAATGACTACTAATATACAAGGGGTTAGCCTCATGTGACCTAAGCTAAGCTATGATGAATAATAAAGGCTTAAAGACATTTCAAAAAGGGACTCTAGCTTAGCACCGAATGAACTAGTAGTAAGGAGTGTCCCTTCCCAAGTAGGGAAAGTAGAGTCACTATTGTACTCATGATATTGGAGACTATAATTCAATGTGCATAAAGAGGGTCCCAATCATATCTCCTAGTTCTTGAACTATGTTGCCCCCGTAGGAATACTAGCTAGTGGATCCACCTAGAATGCTATGTACATGTTTTGGTACTACCTTGGCAAGTAGTCCACCTTATTTCGGTGTAGGATTTCATGACACCGGATTCCACATTTAGCTCTTGTGGTCTATGTCGGTTAAGGCAAGTGTTCCTGATAGTAAAATGAAGTAATAAAGTGAACACTAACTAGGGTGACTTGAGGAGTTGACTTAGTCTAAGTAGGGGTATGAGACTCTACCTATACATTGCACTAGTTGGCTTTGAGGGAAGTCCTAGAAGGTTGTTCTTATGTCTAAAAATTAAATAATTATGCATACATTGACTTTACATGTTGATGATCCTGTATGATGTTGGTTTCACATATGAACATGCTAATGGTCTATATTGCTAAATATGATGATGACTACTCTTGATGCTATGTTATATGAAGTTAGACAATACTTGTTGTCCTTTGTTTGGTTTACTTGGTTGAGTAAGGTTATGGGGCTTTGCTTGGTCGTTTCACATGTAGACTTGATGGTGGGTTATGAGTAGAGTTCTTGCATATGATATAATGTTATGAACTCTTATATGTGCTTTGTTGTTATACCATGATGTTAGGGTTATTTTGGTTATGTACTCAAGAATGTTATTATACATATTTATTTGATTCTATTTGATGATGTTGATCTTGTATTATACATAGTTCTTATGTTAAGTTCTATTGATTATGAACATGACAAATGCTATTATGATCCTTATGTGGTAGATGCTCTCTTGTGTGTGCACTAAAGGTTTTCAAATGACTTAGCATATTTTCTAAAGTAAATGTCCCTTTCTCATGCATTCTTTCAAATGTTTTATGTGCATGTTTCCATACTTAGTACAAGTGTGTACTAACCCATATTTCTATGTTTCTACAATTATGTAGGTTCCGGTCTTGAGCTTTTAGAGGGCTATTGAAGATAACTTGGATTCTCATTCTCCAAGTTTGGTAGGTCCTCATCTTACGAGGACGATGCCACTATCTAGCTATTGATGTTGTTTCATTCGTAATGACAATTTAGTTCTTTCCCTTTCATTTGAAGACTATTAGTATATATTCCTATATGTGGCTTTTGTTGTAATGAAGTATGGGTTGTGCCCGAATTTTGCACTCGATCTAGATGGTTTAAATATGAGACAGTTTCCTATTAGAATATCTTTATTTACTATGTATGTGAAATAAAAGTAGAAGCTTATGTAGTGCTTCCTATGCAAGGAGCCTATGTAAACCTCACTTGTAGATGTAGATGAAAATCCTCTTCGAGGATGACGACGCGGGTTACGTCTAGGGGGTGCTCCATGGATGTGACAATAAAAGATCTACAGGTAAGCAAGAAAGAAGGATAGGTGCAAAAAAAGGCAAGGCAAGTGGCCAAAGGTCCCCTTTCCTTACAGTCAAGTGGCTCTCAATCTCTAGGAAGATTGTGTCCAGGATCTGGTAACCTAAGCCTTGATTCTTCTGGTCGACTTGTATTAGCCTGTGCTTTATTATAGGTAGTCATTTCCCCGTTCCTTTAGTCTTTTTAGAGGTACTTTTTTCTTAAGTCGCGGTCATGTCTTGCACCCAGTATAGTGACCACTTCCATGTTTTCCCCAAATTTCATCAGTTCTAGTCTCAATTGCCTGTTCATCTATCTTCATTCCAAACAAAGGGAAACATATCCATTGAGTGACTGTAACTGCAATGGTTTACAATCAATAGTTCTTAACCAACCCTTTATTTTTTTTAAATTATTAATGTTTATTAATTAATTCATTATTATATTATGTCTTTTTTTCTGAAGGGCTTGCGGTTTATTACACCGAAGGCTTTCAGTGAACTATTGAAGCTATCGAGAGAGTACCAAATGCTGACGGTGATTAATGTTACCGACTTTTGGTGGACATGGAGCCAACGAGTTTGGTCTAACAGCGTACGAGTCTAAGGTTACAGAAGCCTTCTCCAACTTTGATAGGCATAGCATTGCAAGCAAATAGAGTAGAGAGCTTACCCATTCTTTCTATTAGAATCGCGAGCTTGTTGTAGTTGGTACTAAGGGGGGAACCTTGATACTTACTTGCTATATCCGAGCATCCTTGCACGGCTCGGCTTGTTCTTTGCGCCCTGCTTCTCCCCTCCCCTTCTCCCCGTTCCTACAGTCCAAAACAGGCGAATGGAGTATAGCCAAGTGGTAAGGCATCATGGTACCAACATGCAAAGGTTCAAATCCTTTTACTCCAGATTATGAACACTAGATCGGATCTGTCAAGAACAAGCTGACGGCTACAGGGGAAGCAACTGACTGCAGTCCCTGAGCCCGCAAGCCAAAGGTTTGAATTTCACCTACCTTTTCTAAGAGAAGTGAGAGAAGGGAAAGACAGATGGCAGAAAAAAATCCTTCCAACCTCGGAATTGAACACAAGACTTACTTCGTCCAGGTTCTTTTATCAATCTCCTATCCCTTGCTTAACTCCTTGTTCCGTAAATTGGTCGCTGATAGATCTGATTCGAACAGAACTTGTTGAATGAATTGACTTCAGTTTGATTTCGTGAAACACAAGTGGATTGGAACAATAGAACTAATAATAGAATAAACAGAGACAAAAGCAAATATTTGAGAACTCGGGAAAGGAGAATAAGTCTCTATAAGGGAAGAAGACCTAGCCCAACTTTCTTTCCAAGCCATCAATAGTTGCCGGCTTTCAACGGGTCGTCCTTTCACTGTCGGTTAGTTATGGAAGACTCCGCTAGGTAGAATCCCGAATATCATTAAGAATATCTTAACATTTTGCATTTTATTTTTCTAATGGATGGTAATATCATTCTGCTAGAGAAAGAGGGCACAGAAGAGAGAGGGTGATAACTTGGGTACCTAAGTATTAGGTCCACCAGTGCATACAATTATTCTATTATTATCTCCTGCCCATTTAACTACTCCTCGAGACATTTCTTTTGATGACCCTTCAATTATAGCAGGATTAACCTCATTTGTTGTACCTAAGCGTCGGTCTCTAGAAGCTTCTTGAAAGTTCAATTTGTATGGCCTCAGTGATGAGAACATTTTGTGTGCCACTTTTGATGATGGATGTATTGGGGATAACTATATGTTACTTCCGTAGATCAAGGATTTCAAGGACTCTTGAGTTGGTGATCTGTCACCAGGCATCACATTACACATTAGTATATGGATGCTATAAATTCCTCCGAAAACTTATAAAATATTGTGCGTCCATACAATATACTCTAAATTCTCGTTGTCGAGGGAAGTGAATAAAAAAATGCATGCAACGAGGGATGTTATTTGGGAGGTGTAGTTCATCTAAACATTCATCTATAACAAGAACAATAGATGCAGACATTCTGGAATTAGAAACTGAAAAAAAAACCAGGTCTCTAGTTTCCAGGTTATTTTCTTAATCAACCATAGGTGATGACATTTCTTGCAAATTTCAAGGAAGCATGGCTCACTTGTTAGGCTTTATGTATTTTTTTTCTATGACCTACATAGGCACGGTGACTCTACCCTATAAATAGAAACAAAAAGTAGTAATTAGACTCTAAGCCTGGTTTTACGCTCATTAAAATCAACCTCAAAGGAGAATTCTTTTCATTGGCCATTGTTAGTTTTCTAATGGTTAATTTCAGCCTTCTAAATCGAAACTTGCAGAAAGGCTGAGATACATTGGAACAATGATCCAAATAATCTTTTATGCTCTTAATTTAAAAAAATGCTGCCAACCAGATTGTGTCAATGTCATAGCATTATGGGGCACTTTGTATAATCCAATGTCTTTTCTTCAAATGGCCGAACTCTCACAAATAATGCAATACTTAGGGGTGATAGTAAGAAGCTAGTATGAAATTTCTTGGGAACTTACCCGCATGATTTGGCCCATATTTCTTTCCTCTATGAGAAAACAATGCTCAGTGAGACAATGTAGTCAAGTCAATAGCAACCAGAGAAAAAGATTGATATATAATGAGAGTTCACCTTCTTGTGCCAACATATCCATACTAAATAGATTTGGAAATTCTGCCGCAAGTGGTTGAAGAGCAGTTTGGGTGCACCCAAAACTCGCTTCTCGGGCAATGGATAGCTTAAGTTGAACTCGCACCAAACACAAAAGGAATAAGTTTCTAATTTCCAAAATCGTCTTAGCTAAACCTATAGAATTCCACTTTTTTCATTTTTCCTTGCAATTTATAATGCATTAAGGGGACAAAGACCAGAAACTCTTCGCTGAATGTGACTCATAACCAGTACTGGTGCAGTGAGGTATTCCCATTGAGATTCCCGAACTTTGATGATTATCTCATCATATCTAAACCATTGAGACATCAAATATTTACGCATACATTCTTTTCTAGCCGGAGATAGAGGAAAATAGAAAGATATGAACTTTCAATCAAGATTTTCCTTGCAAGTCGATTTCCCAGCTCCGGAATAGGTGCTGCAAATCTTAATGTGTAGAACGACTATATTGAGGAGTAAGAAAAGGGATCCCATGACAATGAGGCCATTTTTGCATAAGCTTGGACTTGCTTTGATGATACGTAGGCTTGTCACCCGGAGTGAAGTGATTCTAGGGCTACTTAATCATGAAGTAAGATAGATAAGATAGAAAAGTTATATAACAAAGAGATCTATTATGTATATGTACTGAAATGACTTTCAATGAAAGATTGCCTTTGCCAACTATTCTAGTTGATATTTCTGGAGTATGAAAACACTTACATCGACTCTTAATATCTTCTCATTAGACTTTGACATATGAAATCACTTGCATTGAATAAATAGATGGAATAAGTGCAAATAGGATCATTCAAAGCAGACTAAAGGTTGAGTCATTGACTAAATAGATGGAATAAGTTCATAGGAAGGATGCCGAGATTCCAGCGCGATCTTCTTATCATGATTGACTACATAAGTTTCATTCAATCAGTAAGAAAAGATATATGGAATAAAGAGTTCAATTCCACAAAACATGTTCCACAGGGCAACTCTTCAATAAATCAGGATAAAGCGATTGATCTAGTTGAAAGCGTAGAGTAGGAGATAGGTAAGAGGACCATCTACGGACAAAAGCCTCTCATTATTGTTATTTTTTCATTTTTATGCTTAATCAAACCTATATTTGCATTTGAATGATACTAATCGAAATGGATTTTTTAGGAACTGGCCTCTTCCATGAGGCAATCCCTGGGATTCAAAAGAGTAAGAAGGAACTTTCTCTGTCCTATGTCCTCATCACTAACCATTCCCCTTATCTTTGAATTTCTTGATCGGTCGCTCAAGAGACTGACGTTCGTTCTCTTACTCTGTGCACCTCTGTGATGGGCTCATCATAAGCTTTTTTTATCCTCCTCTTAACGGGATATCTGTTATATCAAGATTTCTTCTTTAAGTCCAGTAAAAGCCCATTTATGGCACTTTTAACCCGTTGAAGGGCTTAACTCTTGTGGGATGGGATGTGCTCAGCCGCCTCCAGCTCTTTTTGTGGGTCAAAAAACTTCCTTAAGTCAGCAGATATTATATTGATCTCTCTACTGCTCCCGCAAATGGTGATGTCTCGATTCCCATCGGTCGGTTTGCAATCCTGAACAAACCTTTGTCCAAGTAATCTTGAATCAGATTCTTGAAATTTAAACAATTATTTGTTGAGTGAGTCCATTTCTCATTCCATTTACAATAAAGTTTTCCTTTTCTTTCATTTTTTTAGGTATCTTATGTCCAGGCAGATAGGTCAAAAGTTGTTGATAACCCAACGGCTGCTTTAGAGATTCATATGCCAACATGTCGGCCGCAATCATACCTTCTCTCTTCTCTACGAGTATGCTTACAAAAGCACTGCCAATCCCTTTGAATAAGATTGCTGTAAGGTTGGATCAGTTGTGCTTAAGGGTGACTAGAGGAAATCAAATGAGTCACAGTATGCAAACAATATTCAAAATTTATTTCAAGAATGAACTGCTTGTAACCCAAATCCCATTCCAACATAAGGCCACGATAGATCTTTTTCTTTTCCTTTCAAGATATTGCATATAATGAGAATTATAGATAGTCCTCTTGGGCGGACAAAAGTGTTATGTAAAAAGGACCAAGGAGGAATCTATTCAGGAGGTGGAGGAGAAGGAACTCGCTTTAGGGGAGGAATTCATTCATGCTATAGCGATCTACTTGAAAGGGCAGTTTTTTTGATGCATTCCTTTTAAGAATGTAAGAAGAGAGATCTTTTTTTAACAGGTTAATTGTGTCAGGTAGATCTTCTATTTCGCCGGAATCAATTGATTGCTCCGTACAAATTTAGAATGGAAAAATTCATGTTCGTTGTAAGATTACTGAAGGAAAGGTTGGTCATAAATTTGGAGAGTTTTCTTCTACACGAAAATGAAGACCTTCGAGAACAAATATTGGACCGGGAAGAAAAAAGGGGAAAAACTAAAGTCTAAGCTCATATGGCACAAAAAGGAAATCCTATTTCGATAAGACCTGATTTGAATCATAGTTCAAATTCAACTTGGTTTAGTGAGGGCGACTGCGGAAGTCAACGAATGGGTCAGTGTTTTAGTTCTCTTAAATTAGATTATCAAAAGGATGTTGTAGATGACGGGGGGGAACACGAAATCTTCTAAGGTTATAATATTACTGGAAGACACCCAGTACTATAGCATGTCATGTAAGAAGCACACTGGATGGGCGTGCTTTGACCGTGTCTCCGGGACACAATTGAATGTATGTATCATGAACGCGAGGTGCATGATACCAGATCGAGAAACCTAAGCAACCATTCCACTATGTGTCAATCGCTAGCGCATCCAGGGCGCGGTGCCCATCTCAGCTGGAGTGGCCTAGCCTAATCTGAGAAGTGCTAATTCGGTTTGGATAGACTTCATTCAAGAATGCAACCGCCCCGGGAATTAATAATAAAACAAGTCTAAGTTTTAGATTAGTGAATAAATCGAAAGGAAAGAAGAGACCTTTCTCGCTCAGCGCCTAAATCTATGCTCCGCTTCAAGAAATAAGAGTTTTTGGTGGAACCGGTGAACCACACAAGCTTGTTAGATGCGTGGGAAAGAGGGCTTGTAGTACCTGCTAGCGCGGGTACGTAGTGGAAGGGAAGGAGCCTAAATTGACCCCCTTCTTTTTTTTCTTTGAAAAAAGCAGTAAGGAGTAAGCAGATTAAACTCTCGGATGAGACTAAGCAGCTATCGACCATTCCGATGCACCCTTGACCTATTTTGATTAAGACCAACAACCTATATCTAAAGTGGAGCCTTGTTTAAGTTGTCAAGCAAGTGATGATTGAATGAAAGAAAAACCACTAGTAGGGATATGGATGGAGTCTCACTCAGTAAAGAAAGTTGTAGATTTCGTAAAGCAAGAGAAGAGCATCTCAAAGTATGGGGCAAAAGATGTTGCATTGTGACTGTGTCTCCCAAGATCCACCACTGGTTTGGTTTGAGAGCTATGTGATGGGTGACTATCCAGCACGATTTGGAGAGCACTTTTAGTCTGCGCTGGTGAATGAAATCCCCTTATCCAGCAAGAAGGAAGAGGCACTTCCCACGGCGGAGTCAGCATTGGCTCTATTTATTATTATGGTAAATAAGTGTATCAAGATGTCAATTTGATATCTTATTTCGGTTTGATACGTCTACCTACGAGACTCACCTTTTGCTTTTGTCTCGGTTGTGTTATTATACATTTTCCCAAAAGTGCATTCATTCATTTCTTTCTTCCCCGTCGACCACAACGACTGAATCGACGCAAAAGATCAAACCCGTAAATGAGAAAGGTCGGTAGGGGGAATTTAGGAAAGTCAGGTTGATCGGGTGTCTTCATTCAAACGACGGTATAGAAGAAGAAAGAAACAAAGTGAGAGGCTGGGGGTAGGAAAAAAAGTCGAGTCGATCAGGCTTGACGATCGGGAGAAGCAAAATGAAATCAGGATTTGGACAAAAAAGAAGCAAGGTTATGGATACCATCACCGATCACCATCGATAATGAAGAATCTCAATAATTTCATGGTACCGGGCATGACTGAACCATCTAAGATGGAGGAAGTTAATGCATAGGGAAAAGCTTAGATAAAAGAATACATTCTTGCATTACTTTTTTTGTAGAAAGTTCGACCAACGAGAAAAAGTGTTTGGCCGAAGCCAAAAAGAGGTTAACCCACTGTATTCGCCAAGCGAATGATGTTTGCTTCGCGGTTTAAAAAAAAACCACCATCTCGCTTTTTCCTTTCTTTGGTGATACCTGTTTTTTTCAAGGAATGGGGTTGGGGTGTATAATAACCTTTTATTTAGGGTGCCCAAGAACAATTCCTAGGTCAATTGAGGAGATAATGTTGGAACCTCATGTGTAAGGATAAGGTAATAGAATTGATAGAGAAATTCATAGACCTAAATAGGATAGGATAATTGATAAGGGGAATAGAGATGATGATAGAGATCATACTGAGAAACAGAAAATTCAGTACGGGTACAACTATTATTTAAATGAATTAAAAAAATGCGATATTTGTTGTATAATAGAACAAACACTAATACTTTAATTGAATCGGTCAATATCAAATCTGTTTATCAAAGTGCTTCTCTGATTGCTCAAGACATCTCTTTTCAACGAGGGACAAAACAAGATCATTTCGTTCCATTTTTAGTCAAATAATGAAGGATATTCCATTAATAATAAAAAAAAAGGGGTGGAGGGGATCTGTATATGTTGTTTAGGTCAATTAGAAGGTGCAGAAATAGCTATAACAGAATGGGGAAAGTATGGAAAAGCATTTTGTAATGTATTTAACAAGAAAATAGATTATGCTCCTGCGAAAGTATCTACTCGTTACGAAATCTCAGGTGTCAAAGCGTGGATTTCATATCTTAAAAAAATGGGGGGACGTGTTATATCCGAAACGTAAACAATATAGTAAATATCGTAAAGGCAGATGTAGTAGGGGTCGCAAACCGGATGGTAAACAACTTGGTTTTTGGAAGATATGGCACTAAAAGTTGTAGAGCTAGTCGTCTTTCATATCGATCCATTGAAGCAGCGCCTAGTGCTATAATCTGGCATTTCCATCGTCCTATGAGTAGACGATTCTAAAGAAATGGTAAGATTTATGGCAGATATCCTTATTACCGGGAAACCTACAGAAGTAAGAATGGGAAGAGGAAAAGCAAATCCTACGAGTTGGATTGCGCTTGTGTACAAGGGACAAATCCTGTACCTTCTACCTGTCTCATATGTGTGGAACCTGGTCATTTTCGGTTCCAACCTCTCCCTCAAATACATAGGGTAGGTAGGGCTGGGTGAAAAATGGTTCCCTCTTGCCAATAAAATTTCCCCGGCCTTCGATTAACCTTACTCATAAAGGGTCTTACGGTCAGGAGAACTACCTAACTAGAAAAATACTATTCTTTCTAAGAGTATGCATGGAGAGCTTTTTGTGGGGGAAACTTGCAAGTACAATTTGGGAGGATGCGGCCGTCAACCCTACCTTATGAGTATTCGGACTATAAGAGTTCCAGTGAACAATCACTACAACTTTTGGACAGTTATACGATTCCAGAAGATGATCTAGAATTAGGTCAATCACGTTTATTACAAGTCGACAAAAGAGTGGTTCTACCAGCAAAGAGCCATAATGTTTTATTATAACATCTGCTGATGAACCTCATAGTTGGGTTGTACCTTCCTTAAGTGTCAAACGTGATGTTGTACAGGGTCATTTAAATCACATCTCTATTTCGGTACAACAAGAAGGAATTTACTATGGTCAGTGTAGTGAGATTTGTGGAACTAATCATGCCTTTATGCCTATCATTGTAGAATTTGTTCCTAGGAAACATTATGGCTCTCGGGTATCCAATCAATTAATCCCACAAAGCCAGACAAAGATGCAGTACTTGTCGCTCTCCCTTAGACTTAGAAAGCTCTGAGTCTTGGGGTGGCCCGACGAGAAGTTCCGAATGTCGACACCTGTCAAGTAGAACTTGAGAGAAGGTTAATGAACTTTCATAGATGTTCTTATATGGGGGAAGATATAATCTCTATTGTGGACAAACAACTCGAGATCGAAAAGGTAGGTTTTTCCAAACTTCTGTGCATAGGCTATTCTCTAGAATCACTTGTTGCAAAGAGGAACGAGATCTAAGAGTTACTCTTCTTCCCATATGGGCAGGCACTTAGTGAAAATACCCATGATTTGCACCTTAGATAAATTTTACAGGAGGGTGCAGCACAAAGCCTTTGCTTTCAAAGGGTTGAACAGGCACTCAAGAAATGTGATATACTTTTGGACAATAAATTCTTCATTTCTAATTAAAAAGAACTTTAAATTTTAAAAGATGAATTCTTCTTTTAGTGGGGAGTAGTATGAGGGGGAAGCTTAAGCGGAAATGAAAGAGGAGGTTGAGGGAAGCCACTAAATTGAGGGCTTCGCTCGCTCGCTCTAATGATCGTTTAGTAATAACGAGTGGAGTGCATAATCCCCTTTAGAGATAGGGGTGATCACTACATGAGTTCGTAAGTAAAGTACGGAACGAGATTTGTCTACGAGGAAGAGCGACCTCATACTTCTTGCTTCTTACAGAACTTCTAGCTCTAAATAATAGGAATTCGGGTATGGCAGGAATATTGTCAACCAATACGAGTGATAGCGAAGCCAGGCCATATAAAGGCGAGCAACCCTTAAAGCAATAGCAAACGACCTACTTATAGCCTATCAATTGGTCAGTCAATATTAGTAGGGGTCCTCTTGCCTAAAAAAAGGAGTCAGCCCAACATGGGAAATGATAGACAGAACAAAGATTTATTCAGTCCTTGTGTGCTTGCTTTGTGCACCGGCATAGCAGTATTCGAATCCGCTAGGTCAGCTGAGTTGACTCTTGGCTTCATAAACATATCTATGTTCTTGCTTTTTCACTACCAAATGAGTAGGCAACTTTGGATGCTTATAGAGATATGGATTTGGTAAATATCTGCTTAGTGTGTGCTTTCTTGGGTGCAACTTAGAATAGATATAGTCAGACTCTAACTTGAGAATGTCATAGCATTGTGAAATAAGGACATTGTGATCGACTCGATTGGCTCTCGTTCTGGTTTCGCAGAAAGGGGAAAAGCACAAAATCTTTCTTCCTGGTTGGTGTACTAGGGTGATAAGCTCAAATTAGACTTCCCTAAAGAAGTATAAGCGGTCGTATCAAGTAAAGAACCCAACTATTAGGTTGGGATCGATCCCACGGGGAAAATGGTTTAGACTTAACTTTAGTGTACGATTACCTCTATTTAGTCAAGTTCTTTCGGAAAACTAGTAATTAAAAAGGGGGGGGGAGGCTTTTGTAAAACAAAAGTGTTGAAATGTTGTGAAATTAAACAAGTAGCAAAAGTAAATTATTGGTGTTTATCAAGTTGTGAAAGAAATTAGGGTGTAAGTGTTCCCTATAGGTTCATAACGCCATAATCCTAGCTATAACACTTTCCTAGTGTTTTGCATGCAAAGTGATAAGTTATGTATCTCTAGATCCTTGGTTTGGCATTTAGAGAATTTCACCCATACCTTGGTCCGGCTAAGTGTGTCCAAGTTACTAACTCTTACCTTTACTTCATATTAAACATCATATTCGATGTTTGGCTTGGTTATTACTTCGCACTAATCAAAACTAGCCTATTAGATAATGTCCACTAAATCTATGTCGATAATTCTTTTCCTATTAACTACTCTGTGGTCTGGCAAGTAGCAATAAGGCAAGTTATAACGCATGCACTCGTTAAAAAGACTTCTAGACGAAAGAATTATCAATGCATGCAATAACCTATTAGAGAATTGTTATTTAGCTAGGGTTATTTTGTTAATCAACAATGGTTTCCACAACCCTAGTTGTGGATTTAGTTACCCATGCTTAGAAGAACACAATTCATAATTGATAAATAAGAAATCATGAACTTACTTTGACAAATTCGAAGAAAATCCAGAAATTCAACTGGAAATCACACAATTTTCTTGAACACCAAATTCAGAAATTTGAATTAGTGGCAAAAAAAATCTCCAAGAACAAAAGTACGAAATTAGTAAAAGAATCCAACCCCAAAAACGAGGTTTTCACCCTATTTATAATAAAAAGAGTCCTACATTAAAAAGGATTCAAAATACGGAAACTTTTGTCCAGAACGCGACTTCAATCAACGACCCCACAGATGGTTCGTCGATCACACGATGGACCATTGAATGCCTCTGTTGTTCCATACTTAGTATCTTTTCAAAGCCTGCACTTTGCATCTTTTCTGATCCAATCGACGGACAAGCAGCACGATCCGTCGATGTACTTATGGTCCGTCGATGCTTATAATTGTTCCATGCTTAGCTTTTCTTTAACATCGGGTACTAGGTCAATCTTTGATCACATAAATGATTTTCCAGGACGGTTCGTCGATCAGTCGACGGACCATCGATCCTTCCGTAGACCCACACTTGGTCAGAATTCCCCGAGTTGCTTCCAGATGCTTGAACCTCCAATCGACGATCACCACCTAAAGTTCGTCGATTGGACGATGGCCGTCGATGGCTTCGTAAATCACTTCTGCACTTAATTCATCACAGCCTTCTGCATTTCCATTTTGGACAACTTTCTTGCAAAACAAAGACAAAGTATATTAGAATTACTATAAAAAGGCTCTAGACACACCAACCTTAAGGAAAAATCATTGAAAGTACCGTGAAACCACGGTACGTCAACACCCTCAACTTAAATTCGTTGTTTGTACTCAAGTGACGCACTATGACTCAACACAACACTTTGTACACAAGTATTTTTTTTAGCTTCCGCAATCATATGGCTATTAGTCCCAACTTTTTCGTTACTTTAGTGCATGTTTATTCTCTTAGGCTTGACAGGCTTACTCTTCTGGATCAAACCATGACACAGACTCACCATGCATTGACACCTCAACTCTTTTTTCTCTCACCAAGGTACCAACTTACCGATTTGCAACTAGTGCCCTCACTTCAAAAGATATCCTCCTTTTTCACACAGTGATTTCCACTTTGAATATAAGGATCATTATTCAACACTCACTCTCAGAACAAATTCACACCTAGTTGGTACTTTTCTCCATGGGCTTACCTTTATTTTCACTGCTTAAGTTCACCATATTAGACTCTTAAGATCATGATAGGACTTTCTTGGCTTGTAACATAGGCTCAGGGTCAGGTATGGTACATATGAGTACATTTTAGTGACTTGTTGCCCTCCTTGACATTAAGGCTAAGCGTCCTACCTCTGTCATTATTTATTATGCCCTACTTTTCTTGTCATCTTTGCCTTATTTTCTCCTTTCTTTCTCTTTTGGAAATGACTCTTATTTCCTTTTGTTCAACACACTTTTTCTCTTTTTTTTCTCTTTATTTTAATTTTTATATTCAACTGACAATTTTGACTGAGTCACTTCTCTTGTTCATTGTACCTTTACTTTTCCACATTACTCTTTGTCATACCCACTTTTCGGGACATCACTCATAATAGCCACCCTCAACTTATGGCTTTGCCATGAGTGAGTCGAGATACACATTACCCAAGGTTGGATCAGGGCCAAGACGAGGTCAGTTTCTGCATTAGACACCCTCAACTTATGCTTTTGGCCTAAGTTGAGGTGCACATGTCCAAAGAGGGACCAGAGCCAAAACATTATACCTAGGGAAGTTGAGTTGGTGAAGAAAAGAAAGTTCTATTATAGGCTCAAACTATTTTTATCAAAAAGGGATAACAATTTCATTTGGCTCATTTCACTTTATGCTTGGATGTATGCTAATTTGAACAAGGGCCTATGATCCTTTCCTAATCGTGTAGCACAGATTCCTTTTTGCAAGACCAATCGGGCAAGTTCTAGCTAGGTACCTACAAGGGAACAGTCAAATCTCCTCACACTCTCTTGACACCAGATTACTTATCAGATTATTGGTTACCTAGTTTGAGTGTTAGAGTGAGGATCATGCAATAGGTGTATCTCTATGTCATGATTAGAGCCAACATTCAACATTCATTCAACCTATTCATACAAGAACTTCCTAAGAACGAGATATCATTCAAGTTTAACATCATGCTTCATTTTTCACTTTTATACTTTGTACAAGTTACAACACATGCCGGTTCAACAGTAAAGTAATCAGCCTCTTGGGGCAAAAGAACACTGGCAAGAGAACCACCAACAGAGGATCGTGAGTTGGGCTACTCAGACTTCACCCTAGTACTCACTTTCCATTTACCCCATCCCCAACAAAAAAAAACATGCATTTGTCCCCAATGCATTAGAAAATAAAGAAAGGGTGGTAGGTGAAGCAAACCTGAGGTGCATAGAACCAAAGATCAACAAACAGGTGGGTCCGGTTTCCCTGGACCTGCAACCTCAGTAAGGACACCCTCAGTAGTTTCCACAGCGGTATCTGCACCCTCAGTGGTGCTTCTCTCAACAACCACTACTATGGACCTAGACGCCCCAGCAGCCAACTCTCTAGCCCCCATCTGACGAGCCTCCTCATCAAGCAACGAAGCTCTTCTCGCAGCCTCCAAATTTGTCCTCTCCTTCTTCCGGGCACGAGCATCTTCACCCTCACTAGTACGGCTAGAATGGTTCCTCTTGACATGCTCACGAAGCTCAGGCGGTGGTGTAATGGGAGCGGTGAAGAGTCCAACAAGCACTGTGTCCTCTGTTGTCTCAACTGGAGCAAACTCAGGCTCGGGTTCCCTCATCTCAAGGATGTTGTCCATATCAGCCTGCAGCCTTGCCACAGCCTCCTCAAGAGTAGTCAGATCAATGGTGGGGGCTGGTCAGTCTAGAACTCAGAGCTTGAATGCATTAAAGGCGCTAATGGACTGCCCGAATCTTCAACTCTGTCTGTTGCTCCACCTTCTTCTCAATCCGGTCCTCAGCCTCGGCAATAAATTTCAGCATCCAAGGATGGATATGATGCAACAAGGTGGTCATCTGGGCCTCTAGCTTTGGACCCTAGCAAGCGAGACCAGTGCTGCTGATGGTGGGGTAGACCGAGAGGAACTAGGTTCCCTACTAGTGCCAGGGGCAGACTCGGCCGGGGTGGTATCAATAAGCTTTGAAGTGGCGTGATCAGCCCCTTGGGCTTGCTCTATCGTATCCGCCAAGTTCTCACCCAGCGGCTGCACATCAACTCTTGGCCCACGTTGTGGTGCCGCCTCATTGGCCTCATACCTGATGAGACCGATATCAACTATTCCGGTAGGAGTGCGGATGACATCTCTGTGCCAAATGAGGACTCCAGCATCCCTGCACAGCTGAAAAATTATACAAGCAAATGGGTAAGTGGTAGAGGACTTAAAATCCCTCTCATGGATGACGAATATCAATAACTTCGCAACATCAATCTCCAACCCGGCTACCAGAGCTACAACTAAGACCGATCTATCCCAAGTGAGTATATTATCTGCAGCCGTGGGAGATAGGCGGTGGCGTAATAACAACCAGAAGAACTTGGCTGCAAATGTGAGGTTGGCCTTCTTGATAAGGCCTCTGGGGTCCAACACCTAATCCGCTCCCTCATCATCAATGGAGAGCCGTGTGCAATACACATCATGGTGGACTCTCTAAGTTCTCTGCTCCAATGAAAGTGGCCACTCTTGACCACGTCCCACATGTAGTCGAACTATGGGGTGAAGGGAATCATATCAGCATTAGTGGATCCACCGTATAAGAAGCAGCGGATGGCAGGAGAAGAAATGTCAAGCCGACAGCCTTGAACGCGAACATCTGTGAGTGGGGGTTGTTTGGCGTGGTTTGTTCACCTGTCCAAAGCACCTCGGAGAACCGCTACATATGAAGCCTAGAACTCTCGCACAATATCCTCACTATCAGACCCCACACTCCTCTCCATCCACTCGATCCTATGGCGGGTAAACAAATCATGCACTACAGGGACTGTGTGTAAGCTCCCTTTAAAAACCCGCCCCTCAACAGTCAACGTGCGAGTCATCACTCACGTATCATTCAGTAATTTGGCATCCCTGTATATCTGGTATTGACCATCTATGCACCACCAGTTGGGCTCATCAGCAACCGGTGTAGGGACCTCATGTTAGGGTGCCGATGCAAACTTTGAACTCAGGCCTCATCAGACGAGGCACGGCGGGCAAGCATGGCTGGGGGAGTGGCTCACTGTGATTCGGAACTGGAGGCAGTGGCTTCATTTGACCCAGTAGAGTGAGCCGACTCAGATCCAAAAGTCTCCTAGTATCCAGATGCTCCCTCAGAACCTGAGGCAGACCTAGACGTTGTGCCGGTCAGTATGCGCTCCTCATCAGACTGCGAGGCAGTGACTACGTCGGGCGCCACCTTCTTGGGAGTGCCCCGAGTGGCTCTAGCATCTGGTGTCAGGGTGTGGGTGCTAGGGGGCACGTATTTGGGATCCCGCTCGTCGTCAAACTGGCCAATTAGCCGAAGGGATCATGCCACAGACTTGGACCTTCCCCTTTGGTAGACAATGTCTGGTTTTGGGGCCATAAGTACCTGAAAATCACCTTGTTAGGCTCATTGGAATAAATCTACACAAGCAATGGAAGTAAAACAAAATCTGGAAACACAGGACACAGTGTAGTGCAGAACTGCAAAATTAGGGCGACGAGCACTATCGACGACTTGTCAATGAATCGATGTTCCATCGATAGTGTTCGTCGGTGAACATTTAAGCAAATTTAGAAGTCAACTTTCCACAAACTTTCAGTTAGAAACGACGGATGTGCAGAACGGTCCGTCGATCAATCGATGGTCCGTAGATGGGGTCTCGTTCTATTTGACAAAGACAGGATTTGAGGTCTTAGTTTTACCCCACAAATGGTCAATTTCAAGCACACATTAGTTCACCCAAAATGCAATAACAAGAAAAAGACCAATTCGTCATCCCTAGGGCTTCGATTTTACAAATTTTGATCATGGATTCTAGTAGACTAACAAGCCCTAAGTCGGAAAAACAACAAGCAACTAGACTGTACACAGATTCCACCCCCAACCCATTTACATTCTGTCATTCTAAGGGACATAGAGTCCAATTTTTAACAAGATTAACATGCAATTATGCCCCTAATTCAAGACCTACATACAAACTAATCGTTTCCATAAGCAAATGAACAAGAATTCATTTAGCAAAGGAGAATGAAATACCTGAGAGTTGTAGTTGAGTGAATGAGTGGTGGTCTTGCAACAACCAACCTACGTTCCCTCCTTCAAACACCGACTGGAGAAACAATGGAAATGGAGGAGAAACTGTCGAGGTTAGGGTTTGTAAAATTATGTGAGTATGGGGGGTTTGGAAATCTAAAGAAAAAGAAAGTGAGTGATTGTGGGAGTTAATGGGGAATTAAGGGAATAAGGGAGGGAAACGGTTGAGGGGAATTTGAAAAGATGTGGGAGGGTAAATGAACAGTTATCTTTTTATATAGCCGGTCTGGTCGGGTCGGGTCACTGGTGTTTATGAAATGACGGTACCCCGTCCACGGTCCATATGTGAGTCAACGGTCCGTCGACTAGTCCGTCGATTGTGCCCTAACTTAGACAAAATTATAAAACATACCTGGGATAAACGGACACCATCGACGGTCTGTCAATGAAACGATGGCCCGTCGGTTGGTCCGTAGATCTGTGCACAAGACCAATTTCTGCAGAATTCTTGTGGCATGGTCCCTACACATAGAACACCCATTAAGCCATTCTTTTTGTGTTTTCAGGACACTTTTTAGACACAGACCCTAAACTACTCTCTAGCCAACAGACTAAAACTATAAAATAAAATTACACATGACATTGAGTAAATCAAAACGAAACAAAAGAATGCAACTATTCCTACAAAGAAAAGAAAAACCTATTGTTGGCTAGAGGATACACATTAGGTTGCCTCCCAAGAAGCGCTTGATTCAACGTCGCAGCACGACGGAAGACGCTTGATTACTTAGACTTCATTAAGGTGATATGCCTCAACCACTTCATGGGCACTCTCCGCATGCCCTAGATAGATCTTGATTCTCTGCCCATTTACCGTGAACCTTGCACCCTTCTTATCTTCCAATTAAACTGATCCATGTAGGAACACTTCAGTGATCAAGAATGGACCAGTCCATTTGGACTTGAGTTTGCCCGGAAACAAGCGCAGCCTAGAGTTAAACAGATGTACCAAATCCCCAACTACAAATTCGCGCTTTTCAATCTTTTGGTCATGGTATTTATTCATCTTTTCTTTATAGAGGGCTGAACTTTCATATGCTTTTACACGAAACTCATCAAGCTCATTCAACACATTAAGTCTCTTCTTTACTGCTTTATTCCAATCCATCTTCAGTTTCTTCATCACCCACATGGCCTTGTGCTCTAACTCAACCGGCAAGTGACAAGCCTTCCCATATACAAGTTGGTATAGAGACATACCTATGGGAGTCTTGTATGTTGTCCGGTAAGATCAAAGAGCATCATCAAGCCTCCTAGATCAATCCGTTCTATTAGCATTTACCGTTTTCGACAGGATCTGTTTGATTTCTCTATTGGACACCTCAACTTGCCCACTAGTTTGTGGATGGTACAGAGTGGCTACATTATGGAGAACCCCGTATTTCTCCAATAATCCTTTAAATAAATTGTTGCAAAAGTGGGATCCCCCATCACTAGTAATGACCCTAGGTGTGCCAAATCTGGAAAATATGTTCTTTTTCAAGAACGCGATGACAAGGTAACTATTAAGAACAAGTATCCTATTCCTCGAATTGATGATTTGTTCGATCAGTTACAAGGTGCTTGTGTCTTCTCTAAAATTGATCTGAGATCCGGTTATCATCAATTGAAAATACGGGCAGCAGATGTGCCAAAGACTGCTTTTCGAACCAGGTA
>NC_028638.1:16175922-16176702 GCF_001406875.1 Solanum pennellii | reverse complement strand
CGAACCAACAATCTAAACCCCAACATTTACCAGTATATCAATTTTGAATAGTAAATAAAATGCGAAAGATCCAAAACTTATTAACGTAATCAATTATATAAACTTCTAAAGTATAATACTTATCATCCCCAATATCTGGAATTCATCACATCAAGAACATCTATCCTCAAATTACTAAGTCTAAGAGTATTTAAGAAACTAAAATAAGTAAAAAGATGGTCCGTGTCCGAACTTCAAAGACATCAAGACGTGAAGAAGAGAATCCAGCCCGAGCTAGGAATAATAGCTCACCCTGAAATCTGATGTGCTGAAGACTGGCTAGAGTTGAGGGCGAGTCGAAGTCAATGGTGCACTCGCTGCATTTCATAAAAGGAAAACAAAGAAGAAAACAAGTAGGGCTCAGTACGAGGCAACATGTACTGACTAAGTGTCATCGGTCAACCCAAAATAGTAACTAATATACAAAGAATAATAGTATGAACTCAACTATAGCACTTAACATGTGATAAGCAACAAATAACATGAACAAGTGTCAATAACAATAAATTAAGCACGTCTTAAGTCAACGGTATCAAGATCACACATGAGGACTCATGCCTCCAAACCAAACAATTTTGGGAGTTGAGTTCTTTGAGATTGAGTATCTTCCATTAATTCAACATATTTTTCCTTTAATATTATCGTGTCGGAACGTGACACTCCGATCCAAGAATATATCGTGTCGGAATGTGACACCCCGATCCAAGAATACCGTGTCGGAACGTGACACTCCGATCCAAT
>NC_028638.1:16171872-16174076 GCF_001406875.1 Solanum pennellii | reverse complement strand
TGAGGATGTCAGATACCAATTTGTATCACCTAGATACCAATTGGACCCAAGTAATAGCACAAAAGAAAGAAAGAATGGAGTTTTCCTAAAGTCCTATAGCCTCTCAAGGAGAAGTAAGGGCGTCCCCCAACCGTTCCTCAAGACTCTACTAGACTCGTTCTTGTGTGATGAGACCAACGAACCTAAAGCTCTGATACCAAGTTTGTCATTCTGGCATCAATCCACTCCTTTAGAGATTCAAATAAAATTACTAGTCCTAGAACCCTCAAGATAGACTTCACTACCTAATGCATTAATATTGTACCAAAAATCCACCACCAAAAACTTTCTTAAAACAATGCTTAACCCAAGTCGTAGTAACAACTAGTTGATTTCTCATATGTGAATGCAACACTGAATCTCATTATCTGAACATGTCATACCACTAATAACTCCTTATATAGATAGTATTTACACTTGACAATTGATTTATTCGTTTCCACATTACCCTAGTACCGTATTATAAGAGGCCGTTAAATGCCTCAGTTGAACACATCTTACCTATCAAGAAGATCGTACACCATAGCCAACATATTTCTATCCATTAAATTAATCCATAATACTATTAATTCATTCTTGGATCAGGTCGATGACAAAAATAACACACATCATAACGTTAACCAAGTAAACATCCATATATTGTAGTAGTCGTATCATGACCTTTTTCTTTTATACACTTAGTCTATAAAATCGTAATAGAGATTCTACCATCGATTGACTCAACAAAATTTCATTATTCACTAAGCAACATATATCTTATGAACTTACTAACTGTATTTATCAAAGTAATGATATTCATTATCTAATCGTCCCTTACGAACTTTTTGAATGTATGCACCTTGGCAAAGTCATCTTGCTTCACCCCATCAACCTTATATCTCTTAAGATCCAGATAATACACTTCCCCATGAAGAAGCCATAAAGGACCCAATTCATAGGTAGTGTCATTAACGGCAGGACTCAACATGAGACTGTCATCACATTTTCGCATATGATTAGTACAAGAGCAGTAGAATTGGAAACACCAACATCAGCAAGAATGTATGCGTCCTTAGAAATAGATATGATTCCACGATTTACTATAGACATGTAATTACTAGTGACTAGTATGGTGTTTTTGGAAGTATCATCCCTGAGATGTGCCAAGAAAGCTAAACAACCCTTACTAACCATCCTCTTAGCACGAAGAAAAGAGATAATACGAACTGGATTGGAAATATAGTCACCCTCCCACACTAGCGGATCTGTCCCATGCTTGGCCAATGTCACAGTTTTAGCATTACAATCTAAGATTGCAAAATTTGGAGAAAGCCAAGTCATACCCAGAATCACATCAAAATCAACCATCTCTAGAATAATCAAATCTACATAAGTATTGCTCCCTTTGTATGGTCGGATGAATGTGAAGAAAGTTTTCAGAAACTCAAGACTTTGTTGACTACTGCACCAATTCTTACCTTGCCAATGGAAGGTAAGAATTTCATTGTCTATTGTGATGCATCTTATTCTGGTTTGGGTGCAGTGCTAATGCAGGAGAGAAATGTAATTGCTTATGCTTCGAGGATATTAAAAGTGCATGAACGTAACTATCCGACCCATGATTTGGAGTTGGCTGCAGTCGTATTTGCATTAAAGCAATGGAGACATTATCTATATGGGGTCAAGTGTGAAGTTTATACAGATCATCGTAGTTTACAGTATGTCTTTACTCAGAAAGATTTGAATTTGAGGCAGAGGAGGTGGATGGAACTATTGAAGGACTATGATATTACTATATTGTATAACCCAGGAAAAGCTAATGTTGTGGCAGATGCTTTAAGTAGAAAAGCAGGGAGCATGGGTAGTTTAGCCTATTTACAGGTTTCTAGACGCCCATTGGCTAGAGAGGTTCAGACTTTGGCTAATGACCTTATGAGGCTGGAAGTACTAGAGAAAGGAGGATTTTTGGCCTGTGTTGAGGCAAGATCCTCTTTTCTTGACCAGATTAAAGGAAAGCAGTTTGCTGATGAGAAGCTGAGCCGAATTCGAGATATGGTATTACGAGGGGAGGCTAAAGAGGCAATAATTGATGAGGAAGGCGTTTTGAGAATTAAGGGGAGGGTATGTGTGTCCCGTGTTGATGATTTGATTCAAACTATTCTTACAGAGGCTCATAGTTCAAGGTA